>NC_053397.1:214038472-214281276 GCF_905171765.1 Bufo bufo
TGGATTTACTATAACTATCGTCAAACATATAGCTGAAGTCTACGCCAGTTTCTAACGCGTGGAAGGGCAGAGGTGCAATTAATTTATTAAGAGATATGTTTTAATTTTCTGGTGCATGGACAAGCAAAAAAAAATGTTACAAATTTGTCGCACCTGACACCAGCGGGCTTTGGACTAAGATCGGCGCATAAATCAGGAATGCAGAGGCCTAAGAAGGCCTAAAGATATGTCTGCCGTGTCAATGGCACACAGGCGGTGGGGGCCCTGTCATGGCTTTTGCATCGGGGCCCAGATCTTTCTCCTCAGTCTCTATGACATGGCTGCTTTGCATTTTTGAGATAGGGCAGATTTATGAAAACTGAAAGACTGTCTCTGTTGCCCATAGCAACCAATCACAGAGCAGCTTTCATTTTCCCATAGCAGCTTAAGAAATGAAAGCTGAGCTCTGATTGGTTGCTATGGGCAACAGAGACAGTGTTCCTTTTAGACAATTTTGATAAGTGAGGCCTAGCTCAGGCCTAGATCTTCTCACAGTCAAATGTTGACAGAAAAGCTGATTACTACCGCGGCCTACACTAAGGCCCGACATAATCTGGTTACCACTAAGCTGATTCTCCCATTCTCCGCAGTCAGCTCTATGCCGTCAGGCTGAAAAGGAAATCTCTGGCGCAAACAAATCTGTTTGAGTAAAATCTATTGAGGGTCCATTCATACGACCGTAAGTGTTTTGCAGATCCGCAAAAAACACTGGTACCGGCCATGTGCTTTGTGCGAACGCACACAGCCAGCCCTATGATAGAAATCCCTATTCTTGTCTGCGATTGCGGATAAGAATAGGACATGCCATATCTTTTTTGCAGGCCGCGGAACTGAACTACAGATACAGACAACCACGGTGTGCTGTCCGGATCTTTTGCAGCCCCATTAAATTGAATGGGTCCGCACCAATTCCGCAAAATTGCAGAACGGATGCGGACCCAGAAATACGGTCGTTTGAATGGACCATAAATCTACATTACAGGGAATGGGTGCTGATCGGGCGCCAATTCCTTAGAGGCCAACAGGCCTGAATTTGCTGTTTTCCACCCTTTCCACACTTCCACTTTTGTGGAATGCCCCCAAAACCAAGAGACTGCCCACATATAAGAGGGGCTTACATAAACCACACACATGTTTAGACCGCAACAGCCCAAATTTGCCAGGACTGTCTCTGAAAATTAGAGACATTCCCTGTAAATTCAGGATTGTGGAAACTATTGGGGACATTTATCAAACTGGTGTAAAGTAGAACTGGCTTAGTTGCCCATAGCAACCAATCAGATTTGTCCTTTCATTTTCCAACGGAGCTGTCAAAAATGAAAGATTGGAATCTGATTGGTTGCTATGGGTTGGTTGCTATGGGTTGGTTGCTATGATCTGAATACTTTTGTAATTGCCTGTAATTAAAAATGTGAGGTATTCACTGAAATCTGTCTGTATAGCGCCACCTGCTGTTTGCTCTTTTTCTAATTTCTTTGTCCTGCTCACTGAGGTGGATGCACATGCTCAGTTCCATCCTTAAACATCCACTAGCTGCAGCAGAAAGGACACACTCCTGAGAAAGGACGCGCCTCCTGAGCTGAAAGCTTGCAGTAGCTCCTGCAGAACAATTTTACCAATAAATGGGGAGATTTCCTGATCCGTGTGGTTCTAGCTTTGTAGAAAGAGGTTCTTATGTGCTAGATTCTGTATTTTATTTTATATGATTGATATAATTTAGTTTTTTTAATATGATTTACATTTTTTTTACATTATTCGTGGGTTAACCCCTTTAAATGCTCTAAAATTACCAAAATAAATGTTGTTACGTATGCTATTTTGCTCTATGCAAATTAACTGATTGGCTGAGAGGTGTCACATGACAGTACAAACAGGTCATTATGTAAAAAAAATGTGCCGTGGCTGTGGTCACATGGGGCCAGTGGGGCAAAACTACAAGCTGAGCTGTTTCCTTACCTAAATGGGGCTTTAACGGCGACAGATCCCCTCGAGCCATGCAGCATAGCAACCACAGGCTGTCAGAGAGCAAATCCCTAGCAACAGTCAAAAGCAGCAGATACTGAGGCATAGGGCATATCCATAGGGAGTGCAGAGGTGGCAGCCACACACAAACCCTGGTGATTAATTAGACCCAAAAGCCCAATCTACCACATACAGTAACGTGCTGTCCCGGGCCGAAAAACGACGGGGATAACACAAGCCCTGTCCATAATTGGGTGTTCCCGGAAAGGATCGGCAAGTTCCCAGAGGTAGGGCTTAGATGCCCCAATTTTACCAACTGAAACATTAGTAATTATGGGCACATGGTGGGTGGGGGTCCTGTTTTAGATTGGGGCCCATGAGCTTCCAGTTGTGGTAGCTCCTGTATCTTTGTTGAGGGTCATCGAATATGAAGGTCTCCAGACGACCTGGTCTAGTGTGATGTAGTTTTCCAAGCCAATGGCATTTTCTTCACTTTACCCAATTCACAACACTACATTTCCAGCTTTGATTCCATCGTTTTGGTCTCGACGTGATATCAAATAATCCAATTATTATTTTTTTCTGCCAACTTTGTTCTGAAGAAGCAAAACAACCACCGCAAAATCTTTAGTAAATACACAAATTAATCAGAAAAGCAAATACTGGTGATAATCTGTGCCACTCTGATTATGTTTTCATTAAACCATCCCTTATGGACCAAGATATAATACAAGATAATCATCTTTACTAACACTAGGGGAGGGGGGCGCTGAGATGAGAACTGATGAAAATTTTACTTAAGGAAAGTTGCGTGGGAAGTTCAAAAGATTTATAGACTCGGTAATTAAAATGATCTCAGTATGAAAACTTCAGATGAAAGCATATGGGATAGAAAAGGCTCTCATTTAAATAAACGTTATTTAGATTTACATTAGGCTTTTAGCGAGGCCCCGGACAGTGGAAGCATCATAAGGTTAGTCTTCCTTTGTGCTCACTTCACACAGGGGTTGTCTTGTGGCCTGGTTCAAGACACTTGAATATTTCAACTGCAACCACCATAACATGAAGATGGAGTATCTTGGGTGACTATTGGCAACGCCCACCACCCAAATCCTGGTGATATATATGGACAACCTGCCACCAGCTCTCCTATATCCAATGTGGTTTGAAACTGGCCAAAAGTAATAACCACTTAGGCCAGTGATGGCTAACCTCCGGCATTCCAGCTGTGGTGAAACTACGACTCCCAGCATGCTCCATTCATTTCTGTGGAGTTCTGAGAATAGCCAAGCAAGTGTACATCTTGTGAGTTGTAGTTTTACCACAGCTGGAGTCCCAGAGGTTAGCCATCAGGGACTTAAGCTATCTGTTGGGGTTCGGTAGAATGTGGTCAGTCCTGACACTATTCCATATGGAGGTATCATACTACACTTCAAAAGAAGAAATATCAAACCTTGAATCCTAGTAATGTAGAGCCAAATACCTTAAACATGAAAGGGCTGTCATATGTAGTATATGAGGAGATGTGCATGGCCAGTTGGGTGTCCTACCACCCTCTTCTCCATCATGAGTCCCATTGTATTATTTTGCTGGTCCACAATCTTTAATATCTAGAGACCATATGGGCAAATGGTCAGGTCTTGAAAACTGCCTACTATGTCCATCAAATTCCAAAATGTACCCACTTGAATACATATGATAGCACCTGAAGAAGGTCCATGGAGGTGGAGGAACAGAATTAGAGCCCAGTGCATTTACGCTCCATTTTTCATGCCATTACCCATTGAGTAGTATGTTTTCATTTTGTAAGTGAAACTTTGTAGCTCTCAAGCAGAGACTGCTGGGTATTGCATGGGTGGGGGTCAGCAAGTGACCCTTGTATGCCTAGGTGCCTGACAGTAGTAGTCCCCATTCATATCCGAGAGTTGCCATGGTAAATTGTGGGATAAAAACTTTTTTTATGTATAAAATATGGTTCTGTGGGTCTAAATCTTTGGTGGGCCCCTGAAGAATGAGGAAACAGATGATTAACATGGACTGCCATGTGAGGGTGACCACTTTTGTGAATGCATTTGCCCATTCCTTTGGCCAGGGATGCACAACCTGCGGCCCTCCAGGTGTTGCAAAACTACTCCCCATTCCTTGATATCTGTAGGCTGTACAGGTATGATGAAACTTGGCAATAAATCCACCTGTACCACCATCATAGTGGCTCTAGGGGAAACATTGCCATTGATCCATCAGCCTATCAATTTTTTTTATTTTGTTAGGCAGAGGTTCTTATATAAATAGCCACAATTGACTACCGAGAGAATGCAACACATCCACATTCAGAGATATAGTATATATTTTGCCAGAAGTTCTAGATCACATCTGTGGGCTATAACCATTTCCGGATCTTTCCAGGCATCGCGGAAGCATTTTAGGGTTACATTGTGCTTTTCAAGTGACCCTCTAATTTTATGAGCTTCAGCAGATTCTGTGAAAGGCTTTGTAATAAGTGCTGGCTCTGGGGAAATGTAAATTGGGCATTAGGCAACACTTCATTACACACGTACGGATAAAATACCACATGAATCCTGCTTGTTTTCCCAGCCTGTCCTCCTAGACTGGTGCCTCGGCAATGTTTTATTCATTTTTCAATTTACTGTCTTTAAGTCTGTGGTTTCAAATTCACAGTATACAGGATAATAACAATATTAATAGTAGTAGTGATAGCAATACTGGTGGTAGTAGTTACAATAATAGCAAGTAATTCTGCCTCCTATGTACAATAATTAAACTACTATAATACTGCCTCCTATGTGCAAGAATATAACTTCTATAATACTGCTCCTGTGTTCAAGAATATAACTACTATAATACTGCCTCCTGTGTGCAAGAATATAACAGCTATAATACTGCTCCTGTGTACAAGAATATAACTACTATAATACTGCTCCTAAGTACAAGAATATAGCTGCTATAATACTGCTCCTAAGTACAAGAATATAACTACTATAATACTGCTCCTATGTACAAGAATATAACTACTATAATACTGCCCCTATGTACAAGAATATAACTACTATAATACTGCTCCTATGTACAAGAATATAACTACTATAATACTGCTCCTATGTACAAGAATATAACTACTATAATACTGCCCCTATGTACAAGAATATAACTACTATAATACTGCTCCTATGTACAAGAATATAACTACTATAATACTGCTCCTATGTATAAGAATATAACTACTATAATACTGCTCCTATGTACAAGAATATAACTACTATAACACTGCTCCTATGTAGAAGAATATAACTACTATAACACTGCTCCTATGTAGAAGAATATAACTACTATAATACTGCTCCTATGTACAAGAATATAACTACTATAATACTGCCTCCTCTGTACAAGAATATAACTACTATAATACTGCCTTCTATGTACAAGAATATAACTACATTAATACTGCTCCTATGTACAAGAAGAATATAACTACTATAATACTGCTCCTATGTACAAGAATATAACTACTATAATACTGCCCCTATGTAGAAGAACATAACTACTATAATACTGCCCCTATGTACAAGAATATAACTACTATAATACTGCTCCTATGTACAAGAATATAACTACTATAATACTGCTCCTATGTACAGGAATATAACTACTATAATACTGCCTCCTATGTACAAGAACATAACTACTATAATACTGCTCCTATGTACAAGAATATAACTACTATAATACTGCTCCTATGTACAAGAACATAACTACTATAATACTGCTCCTATGTACAAGAACATAACTACTATAATACTGCTCCTATGTGCAAGATCATAACTACTATAATACTGCTCCTATGTACAAGAATATAACTACTATAATACTGCTCCTATGTACAGGAATATAACTACTATAATACTGCTCCTATGTAGAAGAATATAACTACTATAATACTGCTCCTATGTACAAGAATATAACTACTATAATACTGCCCCTATGTACAAGAATATAACTACTATAATACTGCTCCTATGTACAAGAATATAACTACTATAATACTGCTCCTATGTACAGGAATATAACTACTATAATACTGCTCCTATGTGCAAGAACATAACTACTATAATACTGCTCCTATGTACAAGAATATAACTATTATAATACTGCTCCTATGTACAAGAATATAACTACTATAATACTGCTCCTATGTACAAGAATATAACTACTATAATACTGTTCCTATGTACAGGAATATAACTACTATAATACTGCCTCCTATGTACAAGAATATAACTACTATAATACTGCCTCCTATGTACAAGAATATAACTACTATAATACTGCTCCTATGTACAAGAATATAACTACTATAATACTGCTCCTATGTACAAGAATATAACTACTATAATACTGCCTCCTATGTACAAGAATATAACTACAATAATACTCCTCCTATATACAAGAATATAACTACTATAATACTGCTCCTACGTACAAGAATATAACTACTATAATACTGCTCCTATGTACAAGAATATAACTACTATAATACTGCTCCTATGTACAAGAATATAACTACTATAATACTGCCCCCTATGTACAAGAATATAACTACTATAATACTGCCCCCTATGTACAAGAATATAACTACTATAATGCTGCTCCTATGTACAAGAATATAACTACTATAATACTGCTCCTATGTACAAGAATATAACTACTATAATACTGCTCCTATGTACAAGAATATAACTACTATAATGCTGCTCCTATGTACAAGAATATAACTACTATAATACTGCCTCCTATGTACAAGAATATAACTACTATAATACTGCTCCTATGTACAAGAATATAACTACTATAATACTGCTCCTATGTACAAGAATATAACTACTATAATACTGCTCCTATGTACAAGATTACAACTGCTACAATACTGCTTTCTACAAGACAGTATCTAACTGCATATGGTATCTTACATTAATGATCTAATCTTCACTTTCACCTTTGTGTCTAAGACCGGTTTGTGTTGAGCAGCTTTTGAATGTCTCACTCGGTTCTGTGTCATTGAAATGTGTAATTGTTTTTTTTATCTCGGGTAAATTCTCCGCTGAGATTTGGTAAGTAGAAAATAGAATCCAAAACTCTGTGTGTTTTTGCAGCTCAGAAATTAAGAAATTATAATCTCTGTGCCAGCTCAATGAGCCAGACACTGCACCACTGAGACACTTGCGTGAATGTGATATTTTCCTTATGTTGATTGTAGTTTATGATAAGATTTTCAAGGCGTTTAAACCCTTCGTGACCTCAAATCCAGATTCAGTGCACGGCCTATATTATGATTAGGGATGAGCAAATCGACTTCGAATGAAACATCCGAAGTCGATTCGCTCATCCCTAATTGTGATGTGTTTGAATTTGCCATTGAGCCCTCTGGAATGACTGTGTAATGGCTTGCGTTAAAACCGTATCAAACTTTTAATTGCTATACCTCTCCTGACCACAAGGTGTGCTGATGTCTTACAGTGCTCTAAAGCACACCCTAATGGCAGAAGCAGGTACTGCAGCCAGAGGCTTCTAATTTTTGCTTTGAAAAGCACAAACATCGCACATGTTCCCTAGTAAATCACAGGGCATGGAATAAATGATGATACTCAATGATAGATATAATGCATGTTACGTAATGTTCTAGTTTGTGCTGGTTACGACTTCAGAATGCACAGTGTTAAGTACAAGCCAGGTAGCGCACTGCCCGATCCCCTGAAGACCCCAGGTAGCTGGCGAAACATGTCGGGGGGTGATTTTAATTACAAGGTGTACCTACCAAGTGCAATACATAAAAGGAATTAATAATCGCTAGGGATAATCTGGAGCTAGCGCGCAGCCACCAGACCATGAAATGACACATGTAATACAGCACTAAAATAGCAGAACACCTGCTATTTTTTAAAAGAAATTGTGGTTAGATAGGAATAATAAACTAAATCAATCATTAAAAGTTAAGTTTTATTAATAAGAAAAACACATGGCAAGATGAGGCAATCAGTAGTCAATGACTAAATGTAAATAAGCAAGTACAAGCCAGATCATAAGTTGTTGCGGAGCTCGGCCCTGCGGCAAAGTTGAAGAGATCATCCAAAGTTTGACAATTACAGGTGCATTTTTCCAAAAACAGCGCCACGCCTGCCCATGGTTGTGTCTAGCATCGCAGCTCAGCTCTTTTGCGGCAGGTTTGCAATTAACGCTCGACCTGTGGGACAAACTACGTGCGAAAGTTACTTTTTATGTTTTAGATGTATTGCACCAATAATAAAAAAATATGTTTGCAAAAGTATACACACCCTTTCCAAAAATCAGCATTTCTAATTCTTCCGGACCGGCGTGAATGCAACTTTAGATTTTTTTCTTCCCCTTACTTTGTTAAAATGTGTCCTTTCCTGTGATTTGATCAATATTCTATCTGCATGATGAGGTTACGTTTACGGCCAAATCAATTTATAAAGGGAACCAAACAGCTTCAAATTGGAGAGTTAAATCAACTTTAATTGCGGTAATCACATTTCAAGAAAACACGGGCAGAAGCGAAGCTTTCTCCGTTGTGGTTTGAGCTGAGCTCCCGTAGGCTGAGCTCCGGAGGTAATGGACAAAGAAAGCGTCTTCCTAGCAGATACTCCATCATGGCCTGTGATATGCCAGGCACGTACTGCTCTCTACACCTGTGTGCTTGCTCTTCCGTCCCTCTCCCCCTCGCTGCAAATCCCTCCTGTGTGAGCTCCCGGTAACTATGCCCCCATAATGCAAAGATGGCTTTTTGGGAAGTTTCCAGGTTAAATGGGGAATCATAAATTAGAATTTCTTCATAAGCCGAGTACTAAGCATAAGCTGATTAATTGACAGGGATGTCAGAATAATCCAGTCCTGGTCCAATGCATCATTAATTCCCCACTAATGAACTCGGGATGTGTCTTACTGTTGTACCTTACCTTTCATTATCCAGAATTCGGAATATTTTTTCGGAGCGTCTTTGGGATCATCTATTTAGCACATGTTAAAACTCATTAATCACTGAATAATTTATAACTCGAGGAAGGTCCAGCGGGAGCCTGGCTATTATTACCTTTCTGAGTTTTTTTTTTTTTTCATTATTTGGGGTCAGTTTTAAATATTTACCAGATCTTGTTCATTTCGGAGTTAAATATGCAACAGAATGATGAAAGTATACTGCAGGGATGAGAATAAATACATACAATAGCATATATCAATAAAATGTTACAATGTTGCAAACTATTGTAGAGAATGTTACATAGTTACAAACCACTGTGGAGAAAAGTTGCATTTGTTATTGTAAACATGTTGAAAATATACCCATAAGGACCTACCTATTCCCAAATGCATGCTGAGCAATTTCCTAAGGTATCCGTATAGTGGTTGGAGATCAGTTTTTCCAATACAGAGCTCCAAATCCCTGGCTGCAGGTAAATGAATAAAATGAAAATTCTCTGTCCTGCCCCTAAGTGGAGTTTTCATTACGCTCTTAGGCTCCCTCTATTGGTGGCAGCAGGTGGACATACTTGCAGAATGTAAGTGTACTGTATGTTATGCAGGGGGATTCGAACTCTGATCCCTATAAAGATATATTTTGGATTTACGGCAATATTTGTCGCAGTCATGTGAATCATTCCATTTAAAGGCATGGTCAAATTTGGGTGGATAGTTTTCCTTTAAGATTTATTGTAAATTGTCAGCATTCTTCCTATAGGCTAATTTCCTTGGGGACTTTTGAGAACCCAGTAACTAAAGAAAAGACAGAGAAATAGCATTATTTATGCCTTTATTGCATAGATACTAAGGAAGTATTACTTTACTGAGAGAGTAGTGGATGCATGGAATAGCCTTCCTGCAGAAGTGGTAGCTGCAAATACAGTGAAGGGGTTTAAGCATGCATGGGATAGGCATAAGGCCATCCTTCATATAAGATAGGGCCAGGGACTATTCATAGTACTCAGTATATTGGGCAGACTAGATGGGCCAAATGGTTCTTATCTGCCGACACATTCTATGTTTCTATGTTTCTCCAAAAATGTAAATCTCAAGAGCTCCAAATCTCCTGCAGTGAGTGTTATCACTTACATTGAGCATACAGTATATATATATATATATATATATATTGTAAGAAGGTACAAGGAATCATCGTGGATGATCGGTACATGTCACCGAGGTTCCTGGCCTCGGTGGAGTAAGAGCCAGTTTTCATGTGTCAGCAGCCATACTATCTAGTATGGTTGTAAATAGCTGATCCGGGACAGCTCTTACTGGGAGTAGTCAAAGTGCTGGGTGGGTGACTACTCCCCACGGTCCAGGCCGGGTTTTGACAGGCATATAAAAAACAACCAGCAGTGTCAGGTGGGTGGATTACTCCTCTCTGACACTGGAGCCGTGTGAAACTCTGCTGACATCTGATTCTGAGGCCTGTGTGCGGGCTGAAAGCTGAAGAAAGTGTGTCGGGCGAGCAGTAGTGTTGAGCGTGAATATTCGAATTGCGAATTTTAATCGCGAATATCGCCACTTCGAGAATTTGCAAATATTTAGAATATTGTGCTATATATTCGTATTCACGATGACTGTTGAATATTCTAATCGCAAATTTAGGCTACATGCAAACGACCGTATGTGTTTTGCGGTCCGCAAATTGCGGATCTGCAAAAAAAAACGGATGACGTTCCGTATGGCATCCGTTTTTTTTTGCGGATCCGTTTTTTTGCGGATCCATTGTAATAATGCCTATCCTTGTCCGCAAACTAGAAAAAAATAGGACATGCACTATTTTTTTTGCGGAGCAATGGAACGGACATACTGATGCGGACAGCACACGGTGTGCTGTCCGCGTTTTTTGCGGACCCATTGAAATGAATGGGTCCGCATCCTATCCGCAAAAAAAACGGATCGGACACGGAAACAAAATACGGTCGTGTGCATGAGGCCTAATCGCGAATATATTACATTGCCGATTTTTTGCAATCAATTAAACAATGACTGGAGATCACGAATTCTCAAATTTGCTAATTTATGGCGAATATTCGGGCAAAAATTTGCAAAATAATCGCGAATTTGAATATTGCCTATGCCGCTCATGACTAGCGAGCAGGCCGCCTAAAGCCTGCAGGTGGACTTTCTGAGGCTGAGCATTCAGCCGGGTGTGGATTAAACACCCAGGATCAAATGTGAATGTTTTTCTGTATGAACTGTTTTGGGTGTGAACTAACACCAAGACTGAAAATGGACCGTCATACTGGGAACCTGCAACTAGTGTGAATAAACACTGCAGTTTTTGAGTTACAAACGTGTCTTTGCCTCTATACTGTGAAACGGTCCATGCGCCGCATATACGGCAACAGCATCAAGTAGGTCACATGACTTTTCTTTGAATTCCAGTTGGTCAGTTTAGGTTTTAAAACATTCCCTCCTCCCCCTAACAAGCCTAGAAACGCGCGTAGAGGAGCAGGCGCTACTTTCACTTCCATCTTTAGAAAGGTATGTTAACTTAGTCCTGCTTTATTATCATCCACTCCATATGGCTTAGTTGTAGACGCGCTCGGTTTGGCGGGGGACATCAGGGTCTACATTTCGAGGGAGTTACAGATGGCGCGCAGTAGTAGCAGCCGGCACATCATACATGTAGCCTGAGGGAATGTCAGCCTTGTCCATGTTATCGGTGCACATGCGGAGGGTGAGCGCATCTCCTATAGCCACCAGTACTTGGTTGTCACAGATATTGCAGAACTGTAATTTCATAATTGATGACTATTGTATGGAGTGTGTAGTAGGCGCCTTTTTGTAGTTTCCCTATTAAATTACAGAGAATTATTTTTTAATGTCAATTTAAATAAAGATTCATTTTTAAAGGGGACGTGATGTTACTCGTTGTTTTTGTGAAAATTGAAGTAATATATTGAGTATTCCCATTAGACATATATAGGATTACCGTGTGGATCATACAGAGTGTATTCTCATATTCAATCTATCGGGAAGCAAAGACGTTGATAAAACTATCCATCTTTCTGTCTTCATCTTGGTCTTGCAGATCTGTGATTGATAGCACGTCCGCTACATTAAATTAAGACCCAGTGAGAATTGTTAATGCAGCCATAAGGTTGCTGTTTGGTAAATTGCATTTATGAGAAATTCACCCATTCTGCAGCATGCAATGTACGTCATCTGTGCACCCTTCAGGCCTCAGGAGTCTAAGGTCGGCCATTTTTATCCTTTTATTAACAATGGAAACTCTAGAGATTCATTACAGATCAATTAAAAGTTACAGGATGCGTTTCTAGAGTTGTCTAGTAATGAGCAAAAAGGTCATCTCTGGAGCAGATGTTTCTTAAGGTGCACCGCCCCCACGTATCAGTCATTTATACATGGACCTCTCTATGAGAATACATAGTTTGCAGATACAATTGACTCTTTCTGTCTGTCTTCCATCCAAAATTTCCAGATCTTCTGATGCATTTCGCATGCAGGCACATTCGTAGTCACAGAGCAATGTGTGCCCTTATGCTAGCAGTTCTAATATAAGAACTGACAAGCCCATGGGTGAGAACCTCTTAGATATGAAATATGCATTTTTTTTAAAAACTTTTTTCCATTCTGGCAATTGTGGTGAGAGGTGATAGTGGAGGGAGCATACACAGAAATTATTGGGCCACCTAGCGAGATCAAAAATGGCCCCATTTCTGGCTGAGAGCTCTACCAAATGTACTGCATCATTATTAAAGTTAATATTACATTTTTAGCTTCAATGTTCTGTGCTGATGAATTGTATAATAGATATAGGGGTTGTTTAGGGGAGCTTTGTTTTTGTGACATGATAAATGATATACTTTTGTCTGCAGGTAGTCACCACTAGGGGGAGCTAATTGTATATCGATTTATATAGGTGTTTAAATCTGTATGTAGTGAGCTCCACCTGGTGGTGACTGCAGGTAGCTGGTATGACAGTATCACTGTAAGCAGTGCAAGCAATTCAGGACCACTTTTCCTCCTACCATGGGTTCTATAATATCCACATGACCTGCCTCTGCGGTAGTTATACCACAAGGGGGTGGTAAAGAGTACATTTTAGACATACTGTAGGCATCTCTCTACATAGGAGAGAACTTTGTGTCCTTCTATATATTTCCTCTTTGCACAACATATCCAAGGTACAGTATGGGGCATGAGATGTCCAGCTCTGAATACAAAAAAAACAACCAAAACAACTAAATATAAAAAATAAAATACTACATTATGCCAGTGTTATCCAATACATTCCAGAACTGTAAGGGTTACATAGCATCATAATGCTATGTGACCGCCGGCAGCGCTGGGAGGTCAGGCCGGGAGCTGGGTTGCAGACTCGCTGCGGGAGGAACGCTCGTCTGCAAAGGATAAGACAAATGTATCACACAACATTCGACATTTGATAAATGTGGCATGAAAAACGCCAATGAAGACTCAAGCAAAACTGACTTCAGATACTTCCCTTAGATGATGAATGATAAATTCCCCCCTTAGAATCCAAAATTTTTGGGAAATTCAGGATGAATTCAAATTGAGCAGAATCCATTTGCTCGTCTTTACTCCACCATAGCGCTGTTACATGCCTCCCTCTATTGTTTGATTGACAGTCCCAAAGATTTTAGAACTGGTACCGATGATGCAGGATAGCCACATGCACAGAACATAGAAGCCTTGCCCACAATGCACCGAAAACCTTATTTGCATAAAAATAAAAAGAAGCACTTCTCAGTATTAGAGGACTTGATTTTCACAAGAAAGGTATGGTTAGACTCTAGGGCAGTGATGGTGAACCTTTTAAAGACCTAGTGCCCAAACTGCAACCCAAAACCCACTTATTTATCACAAAGTGCCAACACGGCAAGTTAACCTGAATACTACAGTCCAATATAGTATATCTTCCGTGTAATTTATCATTTAGCCATAATATCCCGCCTACAGTACATTCAATGCGCTGCCTGTGCTGTTCATAGCGCGCCCTACGCTGATGAATGGCAGGAAAAGTCCAAGGCATATTGGTACACCGTAGACTTTTTCTTAGGGCGTGGGTTCCCACAGAGAGGGCTCTGATTGGTTCGCTATCACTGCTCTAGGGCATCTACCCCCCACATGGAGGTACTTTTACTTTGAAACCAATTTTGTAGGTGACAGACTCCCTTTAAATGTATAATGTGAGAAGTCCTTAATGCAATTTGCAGAAGGGTTACGGTGGACACACCTGTAAGCCACTGACCCAGAGCGAAATCCAAGACAGGGAGGCAGAGTGTAGTCAAATTTTTAAAAACATATCTATTGAACCTTTTTTTTTGTATGCAGTGATGTGATTGGAGAACATACCACATTGTGATTTGTGTGAACATTGGAACTTTTTGCAGGAATACCGTAAAGGGTTCAGTGGATACAATGTATCACCGATAGAGGAGATTTTTTCTGATATTGTCAGGCACCGTAGTGGTATTGAGAAAGATAATTAATTTAACTGTCAAGACCACATTCTCCATTTGCTCCCTGGCAGGACTGGGATAACCTCCTCTAATGATTGTGAAAAATTACCTGTCCAGAATGAGATGTTTGTAGCAAACTATCTGTAAATAGTGATCTAGGTCTAGATTTGTCTGGGGTTCGATTACTGGCCAAAAAAATACAGTAACACGTAGAAAACAACACCTTTTAATGTACCTGGGTGTTCTAGAGAATAGAGGAAGTGAGGCATTTTATGGGTAAAATTTGGGCTGCACTACCATGAAACTGCATTGGTAGTTTATGGCCTTAGTCCCTTTCTTTTTCCTATCACTGTAGAGCCTTTAGGGGAGGGTATGGACAACACCATTATGGAACTGATGGTGAGGGGCCCATTTATGATCACCTTACTTCTTTCCTCCGTTCCAGCTCTGCAAGGCCTCATGGAGATACTATGGCCAATACCACTATGGAATTCATGGTCAGGGAGCAGTATATGGCTCCGTCCTTTGCTCCAAGCTATGGCCCAAAGGGGTAGCCAAATTAAAGAGATGAGCTGTGGACTTCTCTGTTCTGTAGGCTTCTTCTCGTCTTATACTGAGTTCTCTTACATCTATTCTATACCAATTCATTTGACTTGATATTTTTCGCTCATTTATATTGACTGCAAGATCAAAGAAAGATGTTAACCATGACGTTCATTTCATGGAGATCTCCGACCCATTGACGAACCCTGGGCAACTCTTCCCGGTGATACACATGTAGCAGAGCTAAAATTGACTCTGATAACAAATGGCATAGTGTTATCTTGGTTATCTTGTGACAAAAGCCATTGAAATCCATTGAAAAGTCAGTTAACATTCAAACATAGAAGAGGATTCTTTACGGTAAGAGCAGTGAGACTATGGAGCTCTCTGCCTGAGGAGGTGGTGATGGGGAGTACAATAAAGGAATTCAAGAGGGGCCTGGATGTATTTCTGGAGGGTAATAATATAACAGGCTATAGCTACTAGAGAGGGGTCGTTGATCCAGGGAGTTATTCTGATTGCCTGATTGGAGTCGGGAAGGAATTTTTTATTCCCCTAAAGTGGGGAAAATTGGCTTCTACCTCACAGGTTTTTTTTCACCTTCCTCTGGATCAACTTGCAGGATGACGGGCCGAACTGGATGGACAAATGTCTTTTTTCGGCCTCATATACTGTTACTATGTTACTATGTTAACATTTTCTTACTTAACGCGTAAACCATCAAGTTTAGCTTGGCTGCATCTGTATAATGTGCAGCACTAGCTTAACTTTTCATACTGATCCAATACCAAACCTCAACCAAGGGACACTTGACCATCTAGAACCATTTTTTAAATCCATCTAGGCACCAAAAATTCAACCTATGATCTGACCTGTTAAAAATAAGTTAAAGGGGTTGTCTCATTTAGAAAAAAAAAACATTTTTCATACATAGTATTAGTTTGTTAATGGTGAGGGGGGTCCTATGTGTTCAGTGTCTTCATCTTTTGCAAGAGGGGAGAGCAGTTACAAAGAGCGTCTCTCACTCTGGAGAACCTGTCCTCCATTTATTTGAAATGAGATTGTCTAATACTTCTGCTGTGGTGGGGCTTCAGGGACATTAAAGAGTTGTTGCCAAATTTTTCACAGATTAAAGCAGATTGTTGGGGATCGTCCTTATGTATGGATTTTCCAAACCAGTGAACCCCTCTTAGATGGGACAACCTTTTAGAAGGCTTCTCTCAAGTAAACATCTATTGGTGGAGACGGCCGGCAGTAAAGATGTGGTGATCAAGATCTTGGTGCTACCAGACTTTTCTACCTACTAAAATGCATTGAGTTTTGAGTTGAACAGCTAGTTTATTGGGGGGACAGAAGATCGGTCGTGGAAACCCTCTATCCTCTGCTCAAAGGGATGGGCTAACAAGTCCTGGATTAGCCTATATCCACACAAGAGACATCTTTTTCTGTTTTCTGCCATACATCATCGTATGCTGAATATAGCACTGCTGGTTGACTTCCAAGTAAGAGGCTCTGCATATTGAAATATCAGCACGCTCCATAAATGTGTCACTTAATATTAGGTTAAGAACTTCTGAAGCTTTTGTAATTCGCCCGCCAAGGAAAATTGTGCATTGAGAGAACCTCTGTGTTCTGTACTGTAAACCAATTGTGGTGCATCCTTCATACATAAATGTGTTCTTGTAAGTACAGCGCGTACCGAGCTAAAAAGAGAGCGCACACAATTTATTTACACTCGGAGAAGCCGCCGTTTGTTTCTTCCCAACAGAATGTTATTAGGCCTGCAAAAAACTCATGTAAATGCTCGGCAGTATACCACAGTAACAAGAGAGTGAGCGGTGAACGAACCGGCAACATGGTTAGTCAGTGACTGATAGTGATCATAGAGAGTATTATATTATTTTTAACTGGTTTCAGGAGCAGAGTAAGGCTGCATTCTTATCTCCGGTGAACGTTTCTGGCAGAGAACAGCCTCCCTGAGTTCACCGGATCCGGCATTTCCGGATTCAACTGATCACCTCTGGACCCCTTGGTTATTGACATAAATGCCAGGGTTGTATGCAACGGTTTTTGTCCAGACGACAGCTAGAATTTATGTCGGATCAGGCTGCCGGATCATCTCTAACAAATATGTGAATGCAGCCTTAGGCCTCATGCACAGGACCGCAAATTGTGGATCCGCAAAACACGGATGGTGTACGTGTGCGTTCCGCCATTTGCCGAACGGCACGGACAGCCATTGATATAACTGCCTATTCTTGTCCGCAACAAAACAGAATAGAATACAAGAATAGAACTAGTTATATTTTTTTTGCGGACCACGGAACGGAGCAACGGATGCGAACAGCACACGGAGTGCTGTCCGCATCTTTTGCAGCCCGATTGAAGTGAATGGGTCCGCATCCAAGCCTCAAAAACTGCGGCTCGGATGCGGACCAAAACAACAGTCGTGTGCACAAGGCCTAAGGGCTTGTTCACACGACCGTTCCGTTTTTTGCGGTCCACATATTACGGATCCGCAAAAAAAAGGAAGCCTCCCATGTGCCTTCAGGAGGCCCGTTAAAGAAATGCCTATTCTTGTCCGCCAAACGGACAAGAATAGGACAGGACTCATAATTTTTGCGGGTCCACGGAACGGAGCAATGGATGCGGACAGCACACAGAGTGCTGTCCGCATCGTTTGCAGCCCCATTGAAGTGAATGGTTCCGTATACGGAAAGCAAAATATGTTCGTGTGAACGAGCCCTAACTCAGGTATTCAGGAGCAGACAGAGTTAAAGGGTTTCTGTCACCCCATTAAACCGTTTTTTTTTTTTTCTTTACTAATAATCCCTACACTGCGATCTCATCATACATAAGCTAATTAATCATTTTGGTTCAGTAGAATTTGCTAAAAATCGATTTTTAAAATATGCTAATTACCTTGCTACCAGCAAGTAGGGCGGCTACTTGCTGGTAGCAGCCGCATCCTCCGATCGTAATAACGCCCCCTCGGCTTGTTGATTGACAGGGCCAGGGAAGGGAATCCTTCTGTGCTGGCGCTGTTAGAATTTGAAATCTCGCGCCTGCGCCGTACCTGGCTTCAATCGGCGCAGGCGCACTGAGAGGCGGCCGCTCGCTCGACCGCTCCATCCTCAATGCGCCTGCGTCGTTGGTGGTATAGTGTTAATAATTGTACTTTTAATAACAATTATTTATTGTTTTTTATGACCATTTCGTTGGTGGTTTTTGTGGCAGCATCCTTATTACATACATACTTACCTGATTCGAACATCCAGCGACGTCATCCAGACTCTCCGCCTCCTTCCAGCGATGCCGGCGTCTTCTCTTCCGGGTGTATGCGATGACGTCATCGACGCAGGCGCATTGAGGATGGAGCGGTCGAGCGAGCGGCCGCCTCTCAGTGCGCCTGCGCCGATTGAAGCCAGGTACGGCGCAGGCGCGAGATTTCAAATTCTAACAGCGCCAGCAGAGAACGATTCCCTTCCCTGGCCCTGTCAATCAGCATGCCGAGGGGGCGTTATTACGATCGGAGGATGCGGCTGCTACCAGCAAGTAGCCGCCCTACTTGCTGGTAGCAAGATAATTAGCATATTTTAAAAATCGATTTTTAGCAAATTCTACTGAACCAAAATGATTAATTTGCTTATGTATCATGAGATCGCACTATAGGGATTATTAGTAAAGAAAAAAAAAAAAAACGGTTTAATGGGGTGACAGAAACCCTTTAACTGTTTCCGCACATCTTTTCACTGAAATCCATCAGACAGCTGCCCTAGAACTTATCCCTGGTTCCCTGACAGCTCAGAAAAACGTATTTAAGCCAAGTTCGTATCAACCTGATAATGTAGCTTAAGTGTTTATGAGCTGTCAGGGGTGAAGAGGTAAGGGCTACCGATCACGCTGTTAGAGCAGCAATCTGATGGAAAAAATATATATATAGTGTCACTGTTTCCCACAGTCTGGGTCAGGTATTGGAATTCAACCCTAATGACGTAAAAGGGACTGAGATGCAATACCAGAATCATACTATGTGCAAAGGGTCGCGCTGTCTCTGGAAAAAATGAAGGCAACCTTTTTTATAACTCCAATAAAACCCTGAAATAGAAAGAAAGTAAAAAAAAAAAAAAAAGTTACATCTTTGTGGTTTAATTATGAATCCGAGTCTTTGGTAATTGAACACATTTGCATTGACTAAATAAGGTCAAAGACTCTAATAGCAGAGGTTATTAACGTCAACTTGTAAGGGGGAAAATATAAAGATCTTTCATTAAATGTTTTTTTTACATAAGAACAGAACAGATTAACTCAGGGAGATTAGGTTGGGTCAGGGGATAATTACGTTTTGCATTTTCTATGTAATCATTTCTTATCATTCTCAGAAAGTATAGAGAAGACCCGTGCCTTATCTGCTCTGCACTATCTGGACTGAAAAATGTAACTTCTAAAATGTTGAATGATGGAAAGAAATCAAAACGACTAGGTTATAATATTTACAGTGACAATAATGTAGCATTATAATAAATGTTGCATTCTCATAAATAATTTCTTAATATATCATTATAATGGTGGGCATTTTAGAATTTTTCTGATACAGAGCTCCAAATCCTCTGCATAGACATAATAAAATTCTGGTTACCTGCAGCCACTATTATAGTGGTGGGAGCTTCATTTTCTTCTGATACAGCGCTCCAAATACTCTGCAGACATAATAAAATTCCTGCTACCTGCAGCCCCCTCTAGAGGGAGCTCAGGAGGTTTCTGTATACTGTTTTATTATTAATATCAATGCATACGTGGTATGCAGCAAGCTCCTGAGCTCCCTCTAGTGGTGGCTGCAGGTAGCAAGAATTTTATCTATGTTTAGATCCAGGATCTGGAGCTCTGTATCAGAAAAGTATGAACTTAATCAGCACAGACCTTTGGACTTAAAATTATATATAAAAAGGTAGACATTCCCTTGTATTTTTATTGTAGACCCAGTAGAGGGGGGCATCCTACGGGGTGAAAATTTTTATATGTTTCTGTTAATTAGAGATGAGCGAATTTCATATTCTGAAATTTGTTCACGCTTCGTTTACTGGTAAAAGGTCCATAACGGACCATAACGCAATTCTATGATGGAATGCATAATGGAATATCTTTAGAGGCATTCCGTTATTTATTCCATCATAATAGAAGTCTTTGGGCTGCAAAACGGATCCGTCCCGTTTCTGTTATGCAGGAGAGGACGGAACCGTTATGCAGCCCATAGACTTCTATTATGACGGAATGAATAACGGAATGCCTCTAAAGGTATTTCGTTATGCATTCCATCCTAGAATTGCGTTATGGTCCGTGGTAACGGAATCCATAGCTCAATTCAACTTTTATCAGTAAACAAAGCGTGAACAAATTTCTCAATATGAAATTCGCTCATCTCTAGTGTTAAGACTAGATGAAAATTAAATATGATGAAAAGGACTTATGGCTGGTGGTATTACAGTGTCTTGCCACCACTTTCTGTCTCCCCTTGTTTAATACTGTGTGTTAAGCCCATCTTAACCTTTATATCCCTAAATATGTAGTGCAAGATAACCAGTTTTGGAAAAACAACTGTGAATTTCAGAATATTCACTCATGAGATATCTGGGCTGCACAGCATGACCTATGTGTGGACACCCAGTGGTGGTGACGTGAATTGCAGGTTGACAAGGAGTTTGCTAGCATGTTGCAATATTATAATGAAATGGGAGTCCTTCACCAAATAAAAGCACATCTGTGTCTTAAACATAAAACTTAGCAGTGATATGGGAATGTTTGACGAATCTCACATTGCTGCCTGCAAAAGACGGTTGTTGGACCCGTTCCATTTGTGTTTCACGCAGTGGAGACCGAGGGACAATGGCTAAGTCGTCTTAGAACCAAATTGCTGCTTTGCCAAGTAATAAAATGTTGAATTTACAGAAAGAGTTTGAGTAGCAGGAAATTATTATGCACTGTAATTAATTAAAGCTGTTTACAAGAAGTCTAAATACAATCTTAATGTAGATTTATTTGTTGACAGAATTAATTATAGACGGTTTGGGGCTCGGCGGCGTGAACAGATTTGCAATGCAAAGCGGGACCATCGTCGTCATCACCCACATCTTCATCACTGTAGTGTTCTTTACAGGGAAGGTGTCATCAGAAAATGACCTATTGTTTAAATCACGTTTTTTAAGTTATTTATTTATTTTCAATTTTTCAAAAATGTATATAATCCTGCAATTTTCACACTGGCCACTAGACTGAAAATATGGTAAGACTTTCCGTCTTTTTCAGAGCAGCTACATGGGCTGGAGGTGGTCCTATTGACTTCTATAGAAGAGTCTTCTGGTCATGCTCTGTGACCTTTTGTCAGGAGGGAGCAGATAAGCTGTGATACCAACTTTATTGATTGGTGGGTCCTGTGTTATCTATACAGAGGTGTTACTCGTCATTGTAATTCTGCCTGTGATGATAATGATAATAGCTACTGAAAAAATACCAGAACAGGAACTCATGACCTGTGACCGGTGTGAAAATTGCAGGATTATACGGTATATATTGTCACTTTTTCTACAATAGCCGCTGCAACTGTTTAGCAAAACGGCAATATATTTGCAAGTTAAAAAGATATAACTAGCAACCTTTGGCTATGGCATCGAGTCCTGATTTACTACGCAACTGTAGGCAAATTTTATGATGAAGGTAGAAATGTCCTCTAGCAGGAAATGCCATATATTTCTGATAGACATCCCACCTCAGATACCTGGACCTATCTCCAGAGAAAGGGGCACCCCAACCCCCTTCTCTGGTAGAGACCACCACTCAAAGTCCCATTCCAGGCAGGGAATGAATGGAGAGAGGTGGCTGCTCACGTTCACAGCTCTCTCCATTGACTCCAATGGGAGTTACGGATAACAGGAGGTGGAGCTATGTCTAGACAGTGTGGTCAAATTAGAATTTTTTGCAAAAATTGTGGCCAAAAATAAATAAATAAACAACAACACTGTAAATGCACCCTAAGGCCACAGTCAGTGACAATTACATTTTGAAACCACTCAATAGTCCACAGGGTGATGTCAGGAGATATAAGAAATGCAAGAAATCTCAAATAAACTGCACTGCCCCCCTGCATTCCGTATAATCCAGAAGGGTGGCATGGAGGTCTAATTATCAAAGTTTTACTGCCTTGGAAAGGGTCTGTCGAGATTAACGATACATTTACTGGGCACTTAATGCGTGAAAAGTGTTCCTGAATTGGCAGAAAAATGTGAGCGAACTTTGTGATATCCAGACCCGTCCCTCCATAATGACTGTGGTTATTGATCGGTCACAGTTAAAATAGTTCATGCATTTTCTATAGAGAATTACTAAGGATTATGAGAATAAAATTGTCTCTTCGCCCTGGTGGAATTTTTTTTTTTTTTTTTGCATAATGGCGGTTGAGACCCCTCTTAGCAGAGATGGACTGTGTCCAGGGTCTACATATTACAGTTTGATGATAGGAGAGGATGTAAAGAATTGCTTAAAGGGCTTGTGTCCTCTCAGGCATTGTTGGAGTATATGTCTAGGCTATGCCGTCAATGTCAGATTGATGCAGGTCCCACCACTGAGAACCACTCCTATTTCCAGAACGGGGCCCCGAAGTGATGGAGATCATACTGTGCATCTATGGCGTGCTCTCCATTCACTGCTATGGGACGTCTAAAAAATTGGCTCGACTGTTTTCGTTAGTCCCATAGTGTTGAATGGAGAGTGCACCACGCATGCATGGCAACCTCTCCACTATAGGACTGCTAGAAATAGCCAAGCCAGCACTCCTCTATTTTTGGAAATCCCATAGTGGTGAATGGAGGGTGGCGGCGCTTGCCTGTTCTGGAGATAGGAGCGGGTCTCAGAGGTGGGACCTGCACCTATCTGACATAGATGACGATATGCCATCAGTGTCTGAGATGGGATCACCCCTTTAGAGCAAATCTCTATCTTTTCATACTGTGCATTTTAATTTCTTTATAGATCTTTATAGCAGTCAGAGCTCCATTTTTCCTGATACAGAGCTCCAAATCCCCTTCCTACAAATACGTATTAATGGTTAAAATTCTGTCTGCCTGCAGCTACCACTAGAGGGAGCTTAGGAGCTTACTATGTTATTATTAAATTCAATGGACAAACAGTGTGCAGTATGCGCTGAGCTCCCCCTAGTGGTGTCGGCCAAAAGACAGAATTATATGATTTTGCTGTCTGTAGTGGATTTGAAGGTGTGTATCCGAAAGAGGGAACTCTGACTGATGCAAAGATATATTATGAAATAAATCAGCACAAAAAAATCTATTCAGGTAAAAAAAAAAAGTGTTGTCCAAGGATTTGGCCAAAATAATGGATCATTGTCTTTAAAAAGTCAAAGTATTTTTAGTATTAGGAAGGAGGATTTCTGGTTAATGCTGGCTCAGATCACTGAGTAGCTATAGCTCAAGATTGCTTGGTTAATAGCATCCTGACCTCCTGCGTGTTACACCGGCTGCTTTACCGTATGAGACACAGCCCTGTAGCTCCAGCTAACATCCCGTTTTGTCTCTTCCATCACTGACAATGTAGAAGATTCAGCACAGCCGTAAAGTAAGACCTGCCGAAAAGTGAACTCTTTATTATTTACTGGTTATTGGTTCTAACTTCTAATATTTGCATAACTAGCCAGAAAGGAAGGTATCACCGCACGAGCATAACATAAATCAGTGTCACATGAGAATATAAGAATTTATCTGCCCCATCTTCTTGCAGCCTGTAGTTCCCCTTTTGCTGCCCGTTGACTCTCTGTATGTCCAAAATGCAGGGGGGGGGGGGGAAGAGACACAAATTCTGCAACAAAATCTATTCAGTTATGATTTGTTCAGAATTTGCGCAGCCTATATCGGCATTTAGCGCAGATTCTGTACATCCTCTTTATTTTTCCACCCACAATTCTAGGCATACATGTTTAAATACCTTCTAAATCACTAAAAAGTACAATTCAGTAACATTGTAACTGCCACAGAGAGAGGAGAGGAGCTAGAGGGTGGAGGAGGGGGCTGATGCTGCAGTCTCTCTGTCTCAAATGCTGGATGAGGAGAAAGGGAGCAGCAGGGTGAAGGCAGCTGGTCAGAACATGCAGCACAGCCCTGATATCCCACCAACCAGTACATTATAGAGATGATGCCGATGGTAGTCCACCGCCCCACTAATAGGATTAGAGTACAGACTCCTGTTCTCTCAGAGGTGAGACCCCCCCCACCTATAAGAGATTTCTTGCACGCCATTGCTGTAAATACACCTTTTCTGAGTAAATGGCTTTTTTTGTGTGATATAAGAACTTGCTGCTCTCCCTCCCCTCTCACAGCAGGATTTGCCATAAATGTGTCTTATAAGAATATCCCTTTAACTTCAATTTCACTATCAAGTCTGTTTGCCAACTCTATTCATATGCTCCTTGCCCGTGAGTACAGGGTGGGCCATTTATATAGATACACCTTAATAAAATGGGAATGGTTGGTGATATTAACTTCCTGTTTGTGGCACATTAGTATATGTGGCGGCCATTTTGAAGTCGGCCATTTTGAAGCCAACTTTTGTTTTTTCAATAGGAAGAGGGTCATGTGACACATCAAACTTATTGGGAATTTCACAAGAAAAACAATGGTGTGCTTGGTTTTAACGTAACTTTATTCTTTCATGAGTTATTTACACGTTTCTGACCACTTACAAAATGTGTTCAATGTGCTGCCCATTGTGTTGGATTGTCAATGCAACCCTCTTCTCCCACTCTTCACACAGATAGCAACACCGCAGGAGAAATGCTAGCACAGGCTTCCAGTATCCGTAGTTTCAGGTGCTGCACATCTCGTATCTTCACATCATAGACGATTGCCTTCAGATGATACGAGATGTGCAGCACCTGAAACTACGGATACTGGAAGCCTGTGCTAGCATTTCTCCTGCGGTGTTGCTATCAGTGTGTGAAGAGTGGGAGAAGAGGGTTGCATTGACAATCCAACACAATGGGCAGCACATTGAACACATTTTATAAGTGGTCAGAAACTTGTAAATAACTCATGAAAGAATAAAGTTACGTTAAAACCAAGCACACCATTGTTTTTCTTGTAAAATTCCCAATAAGTTTGATGTGTCACATGACCCTCTTCCTATTGAAAAAACAAAAGTTGCATTCAAAATGGCCGACTTCAAAATGGCCACCATGGTCACCACCCATCTTGAAAAGTTTCCCCCCTCACATTTACTAATGTGCCACAAACAGGAAGTTAATATCACCAACCATTCCCATTTTATTAAGGTGTATCCATATAAATGGCCCACGCTGTAGAATGCTATAAATTCAGTGACCACTGACACGGACAAAGTTGTTTATTCTCCTTCACGTGCAGTACATTATTTAAGGTTAGTATAGCAGAGGGTCCTACAGTTATATTACAAAACAGATCTGTTAGACCCTTAGTAATGGAAACAATAACTGACATAGCCTTACAGTGTATCCGTGGCATGTATTATATATATATATACGTCACCTACCATATGGCTGAGCCAGGGCTCTGAGTGTGATATTATATCCCTGCTGATATAATGGGAAATTGGTTCACACGGCACACCCGGCCTCTTGAGTGACACTTTGTGTCATGCGATAATAGCCTTATGATCAGGAAGCTGTATGTTGTGATGAGAAGGTAAAGAAAATGCGTTTATCCAAAGGTCAATTCATCTGGATTATTCCTCTGACTCTATCTAGTGGCCTGCGAATACGATATAAATCACAGCCGCCCCCTACATTTATGTACGTTACGGAAATCAATGCTCCTGTTTATTTCAGGTTATGATTTACATCATGGATTTTACAAATGCACTATTTATTTAAAAAAAATTGGTAAATTGATTTGGCTTTGAGGGAACAGTAACATTGCAACATTTTTGTATTATGTGACACGATGTCGATAATTTTTACCATGCAGGCTCATACATTAACAGAACCGGTGTTAAATATCATGGACGTCTCTTCGGGGGTTATTATCTGCGAGACGTTCTCTGGGGGTTGAGAAAATATCTGTATTTAAAGGTTGTGGAACCTGCCAAGAGGTAGAAACGCTGAAAGGCCCCTGTATTCAACACACAACAACAGAAACGGAGCAAGAAAGACAGAAAATCTGCAACATTATAACACACCTGTGTAGCAATTCTTCACCAATTATAACATCTCAGCTGGCTGTCAGTGAATAGGAGCATTGGTATTTGCCTCTAAGAGCTGAAAACCTTCCCTGACCTAATACTGTTCACAGCTGAGGGTTTGTTGCAAAGTGTATTTAATCTGGGCAGTTCTGGGCAATTCTCCAGGCTTCAGAGCTTATATCTCCAAGCATCCCCTGCTGAAACAGTGTCCTTAAACTCTGGTAATTTGCATTACGGGAACTACTGCCTTTATTCTACTATAGTAAAAACTGGCTGTCAGGAATATGGATTATCATTTAATGGCAGCCATGATTTTCATTTAATTCACCTTGGTCAGTGTACGTGCAAAATAAGTTCTCACATCAGCCATTAGCTGTCAGATAGCAGAGGTATTAAACTGTACAGGAGGGCCCTGCTTCAAAGCCCCAGACATATGGCAGGGAACTTTTTGCCAACTTTGTTGACAAATTCACACGTCCTCCAGTCAGCCAGGAACCGAGATGATGTGAAAGGAAGAATCTCTCAGCATGAGGTCTAAGCCATTCCCCAGTTCAAACAAATCTAGCAGACAGCACGGAACCGGCGATTTATAAGGAATTATGAATCGCCCGGCCATCACAGGTGCAAACCGGATACATATTTGTGTCCTAATGGCCACAATGAACATGCCCATGGTCTTAGTTTGGTGGTGGGATGCCAGGGAAGGGAGATATACATATCTCCCCACAGAAACCCAATAACGGTACCATGCTTGGACTCTACTGGTAGCCGGAACCCAGGCAGATCCGTTGGTTTCAGAACCATCTCCCTGTGACATTCTGGCCTGGAGCTATGAACCCTAAAGGGTTTTGTGGGTCATTTACTGCCATCCCAGCAGTGGGGGGGTGGACCCCTCCCAAAAACCGGGAGGGGAGGGACCGGCTGTAGGTTAAAAGGCTTGTGCCAGCAAGCGGGCATGTCTTTTCTCTGAAGGAAGGTCACATTGTGCCATGTGTTTAGAGGGACCTGCAACCAGCTGACATCACTGCCCTCCATGTGAATACAGCAAAGGACTTATCATACCCAACGGTCATCTACACGGTAACTGACTTGTACTCTGTGTAATCCTGTTTGTAAGATATTACCTGTATTTGTAACCTCAGACCACTATATATATTCTTTGTGTATATTGTGTGATCTAGTGTGTCCTTAAAGGGGTTGTCCGAGTTATGAAAAAAAATAATATAGCACTGAAAATCTGATGGGCAGCAATATATAACTAAGCTAAGCAAGTTTTATGCAAAATATATATATATATTTCCTCATTTCCCTGGTTCTTTTCTGGCCCTTTGTTTACATGCAATAAAAACAAACTCTGCCCCTCCCCCTGCACTGCTAAGGGAGTGGATACAAGAGCTGCCCTGAGTGACATGTCTGCCTGCTGGGAGACTCAGCAGCATGTTGTATGTGTAGGACTACAAGTCCAAGCTGTATAATGACACTGCTAAGGGAGTGGATACAAGAGCTGCCCTGAGTGCTGGGAGAATCAACAGCAACTTGTAAGTGTAGAACTACAAGTCCCACTTGTATAATGACACTGCTAATACACACAGGATCTTCCCCCTACCTTCTTGTGCAATGCTCTCTCTAGTCTGTCAGATCCTGTGCCCAGAATTGTCACTGCTGCAGCTAGCCAGTATGTGCAGCTGAAGGGGTTAAGAATCTTAATAGAGAGCAGACAGCCAGGCAGTGAAGGGGGGCGTGGCCAGCACAGTGACGTCTCGTTTACAGGCTTGTAAAGGAACTTTATCAGAGCAGGGAGAGAAGCTGACATCATAGGTCATGTGACCCTCAGTGAAATCTGATAAACCAGGCATTGGAGATAAAGTGAGTTAATTGGAAAGCTGTTACATTTGCTTAGTTAGGAACATAGAAAGAACAAAAAAATAACTCGGACAACTCCTTTAAGGCGATTAAATCTATAATTTAATCTTTTGCTGTCTTGTATCTCGTTCACGAATACCCACGTTTGTGTTTCGGCCTAGTTATAAGCTACCACGGTTTGGTTTCTCACCCTATATAATCCCGTTAGCGGACTGGGCTTATATCAAACGAGAAGCTGGTGGCAGATTACCTGGGCTGAGAACGCGCTGTTTCACTGCGGCAGTGAAAAGGCTCCCTCAGCTTGTTGCCTCTCTGTGCCCGTGTGGACAGGAGGAGTCGGTGTAAACTGTACCAAGCTGACCTAACATGCTCCTCCAGGAGGGCGTAATGTCACACCTTGGTAACCAGGGACCATACCGCGTCCTGTGAGCTCGACGTAGTTGACGTCAAGCGGTTGCGAGGGGTGGTATCCCTCACACTGGCCCTGTGCATTTTAGGAGCTAATTTGTTAGGGACAACAAGTTTGTTGATTGACTTCAATAACATTGAGAATAGAAGCCTAATTTAAGATAAATACAACATAATTAAAGTGTTTTTTTTTTCAGAGTTAAATACTGATTATCCATCCTCTGGACAGGTCATCAGTATCCGCTTGGTGATCGTCCGACACCCGGGACCCCTGCCGATCAGCTGTTTGAGAAGGCAGCCACGCTAGTAGTAGAGCAGCAGCCGTCTCACAGCTTTTCCTAGGCCAGTGATGATACGTTCATCGATCACATGGCCTAGAAGTAGCTGAGCCCCATAGAAGCAAATGGTGCCAATAATACCAAGCACAGCCGCTATAAAATGAATGGCACTGTGCTTTGTGAGCATGAAGAAATTCCAGCCTCCAGTCTTCCTAGGGATGATGCCACAAGGTTTACATACCTGTATTTGGGGATTTTCGTCCATTCTTCTCTGCAGATCCTCTCCAGCTATGTCGGGTTGGATGGGGCTGTCGGTGGACAGTCATTTTCAGGTCTCTCCAGAGAACCCCATTGGGTTCAGGGCTCTGGCTGGGCCACTCAATGACATTCACAGACTTGTCCCTAAACTGCTCCTGTGTTGTCTTGACTGTGTGCTTAGGGCCATTGTCTTGTTGGAAGTTGAACCTTCACCCCAGTCTGAGGTCCAGAGAGCTCTGGATCAGGTTCTCATGAAGAATATCTCTGTACTTTGATCATCAGCTTTCCTTCAACCCTGACCAGTCTCCCTGTCCAAACAGTATGATGCTTCCACCACCATGCTTCACTGTAAAGATGGTATTGGGCAGGTGATAAGCAGGGCCTGGTTTTCTCCAGACATGTTGCTTAGAATTGAGACCAAAGGTTAGTCGTGGCTTCATCAGAACAGAGAATCTTGTTTCTCAAAGTGTAAGAGTCCTTTAAGTGCTTTTTTGCAAATTTCCATGAGTGTTTTGCTGAGGAGAGGTTTCTTTCAGGACTTTCTACAATAGGAGTGGAAAGTGCTGCAGTGATGGTTGACCTTCTGGAAGTTTCTCCCATCTGCACACAGGATCTTTGGAGATCAGCTAGACTTATCTTTGTTACCAAGGCCATTACTTTGGTGGGGCGGTCACCTCTAGGAAGAGTCCTGATTGTTCCGAATTTCTTGAAATATTGAGGCCACTGTGCTCTTGGAAACTTTCAGTGAAGTGGGCACTTTTTCTACCATTCTCCAGATTTGTGCCTCCACACAGTCCTGTCTCCGAGCTCTACAGGCAGTTCTTTCCTCCTCATGGCTTAGTTCTTGGTCTGATATGCAGTCAGCTGTGAGACCTTCTATAGACAGGAGTGTGTTTTCCCAAATCAGGTCCAATCAACTGAATTTACAGATGTAGCCAAGCTAAAATCGACTCTGATAACATATGGCACAGTGTTATCTTGGTTATCTTGTGACAAAGCCACTGAAATCCATTGAAAAGTTAGTTCTTTACTTAACGTGTTAACCATCAAGTTTAGCTTGGCTGCATCTGTACCACTGGTGAATCCAATCAAGGTGTAGAAACATCTCAGAGATGATCAAGTGAAATGGGAGGCCCCCAGAGTGAAATGTCAATTGTCATAACAAAGGGTCTGAATACTTATGTCCATGCAACATTTTTGTTTTCCCTTTTGAATACATTTTCAAAAATTTCTTCAATTCTGTTTTCCCTTTCACATTATGGGGTACTGAGTGAAGAATGATGGGGGGAAAGCTTGTTTTTTTATTTATTTTTTATTTTCGATCCTGTGAGGGTTCCCTTTAAAATGTTTTCTGTAAAAATCGTCTAGGTTCAGATGACTGGGTCCTCAGCCCAGTATGTATAGGGACGAATTATATCACCCAGGTTGCGTCTATTGTATATCTTAGCATTACGTTTATTGAATTATGGTCGCATCCACCAAATGGCCATGTCTCCCCCTCCCCCACCTCTCAGGATGACATTTGCCAGCTGTGTAATCCATCTTTTAGCAGGACATAATTATGATTTCCTCACTTGGATCAAGAGGTCACTTCATTTGCATTTAGCAGTGATCACAAGTGACATTTTATAATTAATGTGTCATAAAACAGAATCAATAACTGAATAACATCGCTGATTCTAAATTGCATATGGTAATAATCGTACAATCAATTCTACAGTGAGGAGCAATAATGGAATGGCTTCCAGTATAGCCCTGGCTTATAATGTACAGTTATGCTATGGGCTGAGCAAACTTAGGGTTCATGCAAAGTGCCCTGCACAAGGCTGTACCGGGCCGATGCCTAGTGTCGCCATATGGTGCTCTGTGTGGTACTGCATGTCAGGGATATTCCTCCCAGCAATGCTTTCTTAAACCTCCATGCTGATGGAAAAGTATAACATGGGAGACCTACAGAGATACAGTAGAGACCCCTATGGTGGGTCTATTATAACTTCATACAAATTGGCCATGTGCATGAGACCTTAAAGGGATTGTCTCATAATCACAACCCTTTTTTGAATAGAAGTTTTTTTAAATTTTATTTATAACATTCCGGACTACTGATGAGCGGCACAGGCAATATTCGAATTCGCGATATTTCGCTAATTTTTGGCCGAATGTTCGCCATAAATTCGAGAATTCAAGATCTCCTGTCATTGTTTACTCAAATCGTGACAAATTGATGATAAATTCGCGATTAGAATATTCAACACTATTCGTAAATACGAATATAAAGCACCATATTCTAAATATTCGTGAATTCTCAAAGTGGCGATATTCGCGATTAAAATTCACGATTCGAATATTCGCGCTCAACACTATTCCTGACCTTCCTCACATTTTTGGGTTCCCAGAAATCCCCTTGAATTTACATTTTTGACTTTCTTACTGATTCTCTCTACCTCTACAAATGCACTTTATACGCTTTTCTATGACTGTCCGATAAATCATTTGACAATCCGACATCTGATATAGGATTCAAGGATTTATTTATACGCGCAATTTTTTCGAACTAGAGGACAACAGAATTTGCAACCTCATTACTTCCATCATTGGTCTTGTACAATGCACATCCAAAGCCACAGTACAGCCTGGCAATAAGGTGGGTGGATCAGTGCCTGAAAATAATGTTGAATCATTGATGGTCTCGCCGTCTGTTGCTATGAAGATACATAGCTCTGTGTAGGAGCTGTGGATAAAAAAAGAGTAGGATATTTTAGAGTTCACATGAAGAGGTGATCCATTTTTTAGGTGTTTCCTCTTTAAATTGAATTTATTTCCCTTACACTGTACAGTATTTGCTTATTATATAATCTTGCACATCCTCCTTGTATGTACTTCTTCTATATTTGCATGTACTTCTTCTATATTTCCAAAATGTTTGCAAATGTGCCGCCTGTGGTACACGACCTGAACTATAATTTTGCCTCTATCATAACTAGTTAAAAAATAAATTGGTATCCCCATCTAAAAATTTGGCACCTATTTTATACATGAAGCTCATAGTGTGTGGTAAGGAACCTATTAAAGAGGGCTCTCCTACAATCATAAAATAAAAAAAATAAAAAAATCTTGTGCTATATTTATATATTTTACCTTTTTTAGTTCCTGCCACCAAACATTTTACATTTGCCCCTGGTGGCCAGAAGTGTTACCGCATGTGCCATGGTTTAAGTGTAACATAATGTGAATTCAAAAAAATTCTAAAGAATAGGCTTACGAAGCTAAGTGAATAAATATATTTACTAAGTGTGATTAAATATACGATAACACGAAGAAATCATATACTGAATAATAAAAAGTTAATACATCGCTAGCCTAAATGGGGTGGAGACTCCTATGATCATGCTATAACACATGGCTGTCTACCACGTTATAACACATGACAGACACCCTAGGGTGGTGTACAATAGATAGGGCAAATCAATACTTACATCCTACCTAGGAGGAAGTTCTTGGTAGAGTCTTCCGAATGTAAGTGTGTCATGGAGTTTGAACATTTTAGCCTCTCCTCCAGTGTACAGAACGCTTGTCTCTGAGATCACTCAGGAATGTGTTCTTATCAGCCCAATGGGGGATGGGTAATAGATTACAATGCATATCAGAATGGTAATAATACAAGGGAAGAGAATTAAAGGGACAGAACCAATCAGCACTTTAAAAAATGCCCTTACAATACAAATCAAATACATACAGCCCCTTCAATGCCTATGAATTTTTTATATGCTATAGATAAATTTAAATATTTTGTAGGTAGGTTGATTATCATCCTTATTAGGAGGCAGCAGTGCATAAGACATAATTGTCCCCTTTACTGAAGTGGCTAGAAATATTTATGCCGATGAATGGCCATAATGTCAAAGTGCATTTGATAAAGGAAGCATAACCTGTGTTATGGCATCCCACAGAACCAGCATACATTTACATGCATATTTTAAATTTTTTCCTTAAATGCAAGCACATAAAAATTCCTATAAACCTCCTAAGTGCTTAGTGTAATGATGGCATACTCGGCAGGAAGTCACATTCTCACAAAGCATTTCATGATTGAATTTTCTTTTTGCATCCAGTAAAATTCAATAACGAAGGTAACATTAGTCATTGCAAATGGAGATTTCCATAAAGATAAGAAGACAACTGGAAAGGGGTTGTTGAGATGCAATGTATAAGACGATACCCCATGATAAATGATGGGTAGGAATTAAAAATTATTTCAGTGGAGAGAAAAATGATCACAAGTCTCGAAGGGAATTCATTGATAACCCTTCCTTTTAGGAATCCTATGGGTCAAGGGCATACACAGTCATCCTAGGGCCCCATAATAAAATTCTAAACTTTAAAAAAGATATTGCTATTTTTCTGGCTTCATAATTGAAAAAATTCTGGCTGTTAGCAGCCATCACTAGGGGGTGCTAACTGCGTACATTGTAGAAACATATGGCTAGTATTGAACACAAAACAACCTGTATACATTTGTATGTAGTGCACTCCCCCTCCTTAAGGAAGCTTCTATGATGGTACCACAGCAAGCATGGGAAGCAGTTTAGTCCCCCGGTTGCATTCAGTGGAAAAAAAAGGACTGAAAGGATTTTTCTGGGACTACTATATCATGCTTTTTTTTTTAGAACTCTGCTGACCCATTTCCACCATGTAAACCAATCCTTCTGGTTTCTTTTCATCCTCTAACACTTCCTGTTGCCATATCCAACCAAACCCATGATGCACTTCTACTTTCTCTGACACAGCTCCAGCCCCGCCCTTAATAGTTTATGGCTCCTCCCACCCAGCTAATTGTATAGACACTGCCTCGCCCATGGACAATAACATCACAGCCCAGAATGGTAGATAGAGGTGAAAGGAATACATTAGAAAATTACAGATACCTTCATAAATGATTGTTTAAAAGGATGTTGATGTACAGTGGACAACCCCTTTAAATGCTATTAATAGCAGCTAAGAAAAGATGGCCGCTCCCATAATCTTATCATACAGAAAATAGAATTGAAAAAAATCCACAAACAGAAAATTAAAAAAAACAGAAAAAATAAAGAATGTGTACCAGCACCGGTAAAGACTGTATGTCAATCCTTTTAAATTTCCAGCCTATCCATATATAATACTGATGCAAAATCCATATATACCGGAAATTGTCCATTCTTTTCTTAGCAGAGATTAAATTACAAAGGGAAGCCATATTTGTTTAATAAGACAAGTTGGACGCAGTGCGTTTCATTCCGGATATTTATTGTCCATTTCCATGAAGACTGAAGGTACAAACGACCTTGATACGAAGGGCTCGCCTATATGGCGGCGGCGGCGGGAGGCTGGCTAACATGGGATAGATTGTTATGTCGGACTAAATAGTTATTTCAAGAAACACGAGGACCGAATCCATCGCTTTAATTAAAATTGGATTTGAAACTTCCCCAGAGAAGTGTAATAAGTCTTTAATATAATGATAAAAGATTTGATTGATAAAAATGAATGAAACTATTTTTCTTTGCAGACGATTCCGGGGTAAGATCAAGAAATATGAGGTTTGTTATAATTCTTCTATAAAGGAATCTAATTAATGCTGAAATAGGATTTTAAACTTTGCAAGTTAATTTCCACTTTCAAGCCAAGAATATCTTTACGGCCAGAAGTCTAAGGGCTAATTAAGTGCATGGAATAAAGGCGCGTGGCTGTGTCTTGCAGGATATCACTTCCTAGCAAGGAATTGTCCTCCTTTTGATGTGGGGAATATTAGAAATTGAATTTTGGATTAGGGACATTATAAAGTAAATATAAACACTTTCCACAGCGTCACTTTTCATAGTCACCTTTTGCCTTAGATAAAGGGCACAGCCGTGCTGTAGACACAAGAGTGGAGCTCTTGGTTGTGGTTGTGTGGTCTACATAACCCTTTCCAGATAACTTAGAAGTGGGGAAGTCCAAGACCCTAGAGTATAGAACAGCCACAAAAAAATCTCACCCTCTGGAGGATCTTCACGCATCACTCAAACATCTCACTGACATCCATGGGCAATGTGTAATGCTTTATTTCTCCTGGGGTGGCACTGTAGAGAAATCCTCTATGGATTGTTTCTGATCAATGGAGATCCAAGCAGTAGGACATCCTGTGATCAGTTTGGCTCTTACAGACAGCGCCTATAGGTTTGTATTTTTTGTGCAGGGTCTAATTGTAGGAAGAATGTTTCCATTTGAAGGCAGGAAGCATAGGTCTTGAACATTGCAAGAGGTTGAAACAGAAAGTAAATGAGATAACTTTGCAAAACTTTTCATTAGTTAAAAGGGTTGTCTAGGTGGTTAATATTGATGGGTCATCATCAAGATAGGTCATCAAGATAAGATTGGTGGGGGTTTGACTCCTGGCACCCCTGCCGATCAGCATTGCAGCCTCTTCCTAATGTAGTGATGTCATGTTAATTGGTCACATTTCCCAGGCCCAGCTCAGTCCCATTCTAGTTCCAATTCCAAGCACAGCCACTATCCTATGAATGACTCAGGGCCTCCTCAAACTGCTGATTGGCAGGTGTACCAGCAGTCAGACCCCTGCCGATCTGATATCGATGATCTATCCTAAGAGTAATATTAAATATCTGGAAAACGACTTTAATAGAACATTTCAGAAAAAAAGTACCCAAACGGGCGAATCATGACTTTTATCTTTGGTGTTGGGTCATGCTCCACCCCTCAGGTCCTGCACTAGTAGAAGTTATTTTCTAGAGTTTTTTTTTTTTTTTAAAGGGGATGTACACAATTAGAACAATATGGCTGTTTTCCTCCTAAAATGATGCCAACTGTCCACTTTAATGGAACCAAGCTGCAATACCAGATGCGACCCCTAGATGGGTGTGGTGCTGTTGATGGCATAAGATACCCAACATGTTACCAGGGAGGCCTCTAAAACATTGTAACCATCTAGATGTAAACAAGGCTGTCCTCACACACTGACTGACAGACAGGGGTGGACTGGGAACTTAAAGTGGCCCTGGAAAAATTTGTAAAAGTGGCCCCGTTTTTTTAGTCGGGTCCAAATTGATGGAAGGCAGGGCCAGCAATACCATATTGTGACACATTATATCTCCCCAACAGAGCCAAATACCACAGTCCATCATAAAATACTGCCAGCAGCACAAAATACATCCCCCAAAACTTGAGGTCCAGGCGGCCCCCTGGGCATTGACCCACCGGGAAATTTTCCTGTAAGGTCTATGGCCAATCCGCCCCTGCTGACAGAAAGCGGAGATCTTAGGAAAGATATAATAACTAGTGGCAGAGCAGTATACATAGGACTGGACGACCCCTTTAACAAGAGTGAAAGAAGGAAAAAGATGGAGAATACTTTGAAGGACAAACAGGTAAAAGAGGAAGCAGTGCAGATATAGCCTGGAAATGCTGATGCAGCCAATGTTAACTTGATGGCCCTTGAAGTCGATGATGAGCTATACATGAATCCTGGTGACAGCCCTCGCTATTTGAAGGACATACAGTAAAGAAGAGGCGGCACTGTGATCTGGAGAGCAGGACATGGAGCAGTTCCGCCGGCAAGAGCTGGAAATTACCCTCACCAAATTAGATTCCTCCAAGGAACTGTAAAGGTGGAGGCGCCGGCTACATAACCTCACCGCCTCTGTGGAGGGGGGAGCGCTTCGATTTTTGACCTTTGTGATCCAGCACTGTAGGAGTTAACTTTTAATTCAATCCCGTAGTGAAAGAAACAGGCAATTATGTATGTGAGCCCGAGACGCTCGCTCTGGATATCTCCATGATGGTTATAAGATTACCCTTCAGCTGAGATCTGAGACAGTGAGAAAAAGGTCACTCTCCAAATAGCAATTAATGAGAAATGACATGCTACAATTACCGCTTGCCACTGCAAAACAACTTTTTGCTAAATACACGATTCTCCTGGCACGTTAAATTATCCCATAAAGTTTATCCGCAAACACTTTATGGCATAGAACATACCGTTCCAATGTTTATTGTGTAATATAGGAAGGAGCGCTTCTGTGTCAATTAGGAGGATTGGGATACATTTACATAAAATGGGCTTAATGGACTTAAGCTCCAAGCAGAAGGTACATTCTTGTATTTTTCTTTATTCTTGCAGATGTAAATTACACTTTTGCAACTTTTCAGTTTAGTAAAAATATATCGACTTGATTAACAATCTTCTAATATTTTGTGTACACAGCTCATATGCAGGCTTATATGTCTCCATGGCTGCAGACTACAAACACACCCTGTGTAGTCTGATTCTGCAGCCATGTTATACTCTATTATACCCACTGTCTGTTCTAATGTCTCTCTAGAAGAGAGGAGTAACACTTGACTGCAGTAGGGTTGCCACCTTTTCTTCAAGCCAAACCCGAACACTTTAGCACCTCGCGGCAATTTTTTGGTAAAGTATGTACCATAACTATAGGGAAGGCGGGCGGCGGATCATGACCCATCGCTTAGCTTCCTGCTTTCCCGTGAAGACGGCGTTCAAGTGAAAGAACACCGGCTTCAGAGGCAACCTAGCTTCCTGACCAATCAAGAAGAGGGGCGGCGAGTCATGATTTCAATCTGCTTCGTGATTGGCTAGGAAGCTGGATGCACTTTTTTGTTGGCAGCGTACCTTCCTGACCAATCAGGAGGCTGGGACGCGAGTCATGACATACTGCCCAGCTTGCTGATTGGTTAGGAAGCCAGGCTGCTTAGCAACAAGTGAAGCAGGCTTCCTAGCCAATCAGGAAGCCAGGAGGCGGATGATAATGATAACCCACCTCCCGGCTTCCTGATTGGAAAGGAAGTCGGCTGTATGCTCCCTTGGCGCTGCCAGTCAGAGGGACATCTCCCTCCGACCGGAGGCTCCAATATCGGGGAAGGTATCGGAGCATTTGGGCGAGTACACACACCCTCCTCCAGCTGATTCCGGTGCGGCCGCGTCACTTCTGGGTATTGCATTCTGTTACATCCTGATCCTGATACTGATCCTGAGTTACATCCTGTATTATACTCCAGAGCTGCACTCACTATTCTGCTAGTGCAGTCGCTGTGTACATACATTACATTACTTATCCTGTACTGATCCTGAGTTACATCCTGTATTATACTCCAGAGCTGCACTCACTATTCTGCTGGTGCAGTCGCTGTGTACATACATTACTTGTCCTGTACTGATCCTGAGTTACATCCTTATTACACTCCAGAGCTGTACTCGCTATTCTACTGGTGCAGTCACTATGTACATACATTACATTACTTATCCTGTACTGATCCTGAGTTACACCCTGTATTATACTCCAGAGCTGCACTCACTGTTCTGCTGGTGCAGTCACTGTGTACATACATTACTTATCCTGTACTGATCCTGAGTTACATCCTGTATTATACTCCAGAGCTGCACTCACTATTCTGCTGGTGGAGTCACTGTTGTCATGTCTTAAATGTTCTGGTATTCAGATATTCACTGTCTGCATCAAAGCCAGTACTTAATAGCTACCATCAGAATAGTGAGCGCAGCTCTGGTGTCTAAAGACATAACAAGATGTAAACATGTGTCCTTTCTTACCTTTCCTCTTGGCACAACATAGAGATGTTTGGCATGAGATGACAGGCTTTGTAAAAAATAAAAATAAATATGTGAAACATGATTTTGCAATACTCTGTCACAAGATATCTACCTACCTGTGAGGCCACCCAGTGGTTGTATCGTCAGTTGATATTGCATTGAATTTGTTTTGCGACAGTTTTTAACTAAATCTGCCATGTGGGTGCAAAAATCTGTAACTTACGATCTGTGCAAGATCAGTGCTGTAATGTATTTAGGCAGTTCATTAAATATATATTTTTATATATACTGTGTGTATGGGAGCTGGCCTTCATGAGATGTCACCGCACGGTCACAGCTGGGATCCCGGGCCATTATTATATATTGTTATTGTCCTAATATAATAACCAGGGTGACATAAAACTCAGTTTAGGATATTAGCTTGGTCTCTGCCCCAGATTTTATGTCCTTTAAATTGAAGCATTTGCTGCTGTGAGCTCCGCACATGGGTTTTATTTCCCTTACTTGGTAATGAAAATCAAGTTTGAATATTACAGTCCTGGGGTGACGAGGCTGACCTGTGAAATGGGAGCTGTCCTCTGGAGACCGCACACTAGACTTCTCTGGCCTCGGGCAAAGCGCCACAATTTTTTCAGTTTTTCATGTAAGTTAAATGAAACCATTTGTAAATGAGGAGACTCCTCCGTGCCACGGAAGAACGAGCACATTGCGTGCAATTTCATTAGAGGCCAGACGGGGACAAATAACTACTTCTGTGCTATAAATATTCTGCGGTGATCTCAAGACATCAGCGGAAAATAGGGGTTGTTGTGCTTTCCTGGTCCTTATTTTTACTAGCACCCTTTTTTTATTTTAAAGACACATATACTTATTTCTTCCATTTTCCATATGAACAGAGACTGGGGAGCTTTCTGCTGGTGACTACTGCCGATCGACGGTATAACAAGTTGATCGTCGCTCATTTAAGAAAGTTTTGCATGAACGGCTCATGAATGATCATTTACTGGTTACGATTATTCATGCAGCAGTTCATTCCGTCTGTTGTCAGTGGCACATCGCCGCATGCAAGCAAATAAATATTTGTGCGCATAAAAGATGCAATTATCCAGTGTCGTTTTCCCCTTGCAATTGCAATCACTCCCTTGATCATCTGTTGAAATTAGCAAATCAATTCTAAAATTCGGAAAGTGAAGTTTTTGAAAAAGTTCTGATTTTACCAAACTCTAATTTTCTGTGATTTGATTCAGGAAACTCAATCCGAGAGAGAGAGAGAGAGAGAGAAAGAGAGAGACTGTTCCTGGCAATTAGAGCACTTTCAATTTAGATTGAATTTATTCGGATCTGAATCTATTCGAATGGTCAATTCAGCCTCAATCGGACCTGAATCAAATTTTAAGAAATTGGTTAATCTCTAATTATGTGCCCTTGTCAAAGACCCTTTACTCTGCTGCATTACCTAGAATTCCATCAGAGCTGCTAATACGTCTCTCACCATGCAATGATAATGAAATGACTCTGCTCCTCTGTCCAAGTTTATACAGCAAAGCCAAAAATAGAGAGCTGCATAGAACATACATTTTCAGTTTATTGTCTTTGATGTTGTGAAAACTGGTAAACAGAAAAAAAATAACTATGTATAAAATTAAAGACATATGGAGATTGAAGTACAATACAAAGTCATAATCATGCCCTTTCAAAGAACTTTCTACAATATATGACTTGTCTTACTTTAGGGCTCATGCACATGACCGTATGTATTTTGCGTCCTGCAAAATACGAATATTCAAAAAATACGAATGATGTCTGTATTTTGCGGAACGGAACAGCTGGCCCCTAATAGAACAGTCCTATCCTTGTCTATAATGCGGACAATAATAGGACATGTTCTATTTTTTGGCGGAATTGAAATGTGAACATACGGAAACGGAATACGCATGGAGTAACTTATGTTGTTTTTGCGGACCCATTGAAATTAATGTTTACGCATACGGTCCGCAAAAAAACCAGAACGAACACGGAAAGAAAATACTTTGTGTGCATGAGCCCTAAGACTGAGTAGCTGAGCTGTAAATAGTTGTAAATTAGGGTCTATATGTCCTTAAAGGGCTGTTGTTAAAAAAATATATGTTGCCGTCAGGCCCGTCAATATAAAAAAACATAATTTTTATTAGATTTTTTCTAGTCTTGTTTTTTTTTATTCCTTTTTCCCCACTTTCTTTTGTTAGTCATTTCTGTAAGCAGCCAAATTTAAAAAAGAACATAAATAATGTTCAGCAAATCAATATTTTCTAACCTAAAAAGGAAATAAATAAATCACCATTTTTCATACAGTTTTTTTCCCTCCAAACAAAAGCTGTTTGCTGTTGTCGATTCTGTCTTTTTACATCCGAACATGTAAACAGCCATTATTTTCAAAAAAAATAGCAACTATGTAATTATAATTATTAGTTCAGATTATAAATATCATATATGGTGGAGAGGAATTCTGGAAAAAAACACGGTTACATAGAAAAAAAAATCTCTACACTACTCTGTGCACAATATTACAAAACATTGTCTCGTTTTTAGACAGAAACTATTTGTAAAGATTTTTATTTTATGTTTCTGATGGCAACGCCGATTAATCTTTTACAAAACTAAATTAGTACCTTGTCAATTGAACCTAAAAGCAAGTACGGTAGGTCACGTTGGCAGAAATACTATTTTCAAAGCGGAGAATGCATTCATAGGTCTGGTATACTTAAAAAGAAAAAAAAAAAAAAAAAACATGATAATGAAAGAAAAATTACAGGTGGGGAGTTGTCATCCTTCACAATGCAAACACTTTCATACAATCAATATGTAATCATTTACTTTATTCTTAATGATACAAAATATAAAAGGATTTTTTTGATGTTTTCAAAAATTTGAAAGGGGGACAGCTGTTAATGAAATGGGACTATTGAATTTTTGGGCTCTTTTCTATGTCTTTACAAAGGATTTTGTTTTTGCTAGTGGAACAGTATTTACTACAGTAAAATTGGCCTAGTTTGGAGTCTGCACAATGGCTTATGTTCCCAGGTAAGCAGCATTCCATCAACACAACACCCATGGACAGGTTACACATAGGACAACTGCATTTAGACCTATTGCAGTTTCTTCATGTACTGAATTTTAAAGGAATTCGCTGGGAAATAAGAAAATGAAAATAATGAAAATAAAAATACTTAAATATTACTTTATTATAAATACAGTACAGACCAAAAGTTTGGACACACCTTCTCATTCAAAGAGTTTTCTTTATTTTCATGACTCTGAAGGCATCAAAACTATGAATTAACACATGTGGAATTATATACATAACAAACAAGTGTGAAACAACTGAAAATATGTCATATTCTAGGTTCTTCAAAGTAGCCACCTTTTGCTTTGATTACTGCTTTGCACACTCTTGGCATTCTCTTGATGAACTTCAAGAGGTAGTCCCCTGAAATGGTCTTCCAACAGTCTTAAGGAGTTCCCAGAGATGCTTAGCACTTGTTGGCCCTTTTGCCTTCACTCTGCGGTCCAGCTCACCCCAAACCATCTCGATTGGGTTCAGGTCCGGTGACTGTGGAGGCCAGGTCATTATGCACCCCATCACTCTCCTTCATGGTCAAATAGCCCTTACTTTCAAAGTTTTCCCAATTTTTCGGCTGTCTGACTGACCTTCATTTCTTAAAGTAATAATGGCCACTCGTTTTTCTTTACTTAGTTGCTTTTTTCTTGCCATAATACAAATTCTAACAGTCTATTCAGTAGGACTATCAGCTGTGTATCCACCTGACTTCTCCTCAACGCAACTGATGGTCCCAACCCTATTTATAAGGCAAGAAATCCCACTTATTAAACCTGACAGGGCACACCTGTGAAGTGAAAACCATTTCAGGGGACTACCTCTTGAAGCTCATCAAGAGAATGCCAAGAGTGTGCAAAGCAGTAATCAAAGCAAAAGGTGGCTACTTTGAAGAACCTAGAATATGACATATTTTCAGTTGTTTCACACTTGTTTGTTATGTATATAATTCCACATGTGTTAATTCATAGTTTGTCATGAAAATAAAGAAAACTCTTTGAATGAGAAGGTGTGTCCAAACTTTTGGTCTGTACTGTATATTCCAAAATACCTTTCATTGGTTATAATGGTTCATTTTGTCTAGGAAGCAATCATTAGGAGAAATAAAATGGCCACCATCCTATTACTATGCACAAAACCAGTCCAAATCACACAGAAGTACAAGCTACTTAACAACACTGAGCTAAAGAGTTGCCTCATCCTCCTCTCTGCTCTGCTTGCCAGAGATTATGATCCTGAATACAGATGATAAGATCTTCATCTGAATCTCTATAGGAATGGAGTTTATGAGGAGACATGAAATTCAGAGAGGAGTGTGGGGATGAGGATAAAGAGCAGCAGCTCTTGTGTGCAGTCTTCATTACCACAGTCTGCCCTGTCCACCCTCTCTGTACTTCATGTCTCCTCATGAACTCCATTCCTACAGAGATTTAGCTGAAGATCAGCTATATTAGGGATTATTATCCCTGACAAGCAGAGGAGAGGATGTCTTGTCCTCCTGTGTGGTTAGGACAGGTTTTGTGTATAATATTTAAGATGGTGGCCATTTTATTTCTTCTAATGATTGCTCCCCAGACAAATGGAGCCATTATAACTAATGAAAGTTATTTGGGAATATATTTAGAATAAGTAATATTTAAGTATTTTCATTTTCTTAATTCCCGGAGAACCCCTTTAAGGGAAGGTAATTCAAAGACCGCAATATTAATTCAATTATTATTATTTTTTTTACGTTAAGGCTTGGTTTGATTTGTAGTTCATGGCGACGTTAAATTAAGAGTGATGCCCTATGTTAAAGGAGCACTCCTGACAAAGCCGATACATTGGGCTAGTACCTAGTGATGGGGCTGCAGGGCAGAGCGATTGTCATGCTATTTGGTCATGTTCCTTGCCAGACAAACCCAAGTACAATGCATCAAAAACAACAGTCAAAAAAGCTGCTATGGGCCTTTAGAGACTTCTATGATAGACAGATAGATAGATAGATAGATAGATAGATAGATAGATAGATACCATTTTTTTGCCCTATAAGACGCACCTAATTTTTAGAAGAGGACAATAAAAAAAATATTTTTCATTAGACCTCAGATCACATCAGCAATCAGACCCCCAATGTTAATCAGACCTCAGCTCACAGCCCCAATCAGACCCCCAATGTTAATAAGACCCTCAATCAGACCTCAGCTCAGACCCCAATGTGAATAACCACCAATTAGACCTCAGATAAGAGCCCCAATATAAATAAGACCCCCCCATTCAGACCTCAGATGAGACACCCCCATACCTCAGATGAGACTCCTATATCTTAGATCAGCCCTCAGCCATAGATCTTCCCCCAGCCTCTAGCCTCATATCAGCCCCCAGCCTCAGATCAACCCCTAGCCTCAGATCAGCTCCCATACAAAGATCAGCCCCCAGCCTCAAATCACATAAAATAAAAATATTCCACTTACCTCTCCTGCTCTGGATGCCGCTGCTCCTCGCCTCAAGCGTTCTCTCTTCTCGCTGTTGGTGCCACAGCACAGCCGACGGCAGAGGACCAGGAAACGGTGACTACAGAGCCTGGGGAGAGCTGCATTCACTGCTTCCCATACCTTCAGTACTAATGAGCACTTCCATAATGGAAGCGCTCATTAATATTCGCCCCATAACACACAGTGCCAATTTCCCCCCACTTTGGGGGAAAAAAGTGCGTCTTATGGGGCAAAAATAAAGTAGATAAACAGATAGATACGAGAGAGAGAGAGAGATAGATATTTAAATTCAATTATTTTTTCATTTATATTTATTGTAGATATTTTATACAAAAAAAATTGAATTAATAAATTGAATCTTGAATTTTTTTATTTGGTAAAATTGAATCAGTAAATATGGCTTAGGATCCTGCTAGCAATAAGGTCACAATTTAAGTTGACATAAAGCAGAGAACAGTGTATTGCCGGCCTGGTTTTCCTGCTGTGCTGTGATAGAATATTCCTCCTGGCAGGCAGGTGATGAATTATATCTCAAGAGCTGAGACGTGGTTTGCAGCCAGAGACTGAACAGAGAACATAATATTACAAAAAACCAATTAAGTCAATTGCTTGGAATACTCAGAGCCCTTTCATTTATCAGATTATTTTGTTGTCATTAAAGTTTTGTTTTTTTTACACCATTTGTGTATTGTTTGGATTGATATGTCCAATGCATTTGCTATAAAAAAAAAGAAGCAACTTTTTATTAAAAATTTCCTACCGTTTTGTTTGTAATCTGAAGACATACAGTTGAAACCAGAAGTTTACATACACTATATAAAAAGATACATATGCATGTTTTTCTTAATATCTGAAATGAAATCAGAATAAACATTTCCTGTTTTTTGTCAATTAGAATTACCATAATTATTATCATTTTTTATTACTTTCTGCTATGTCAAAAGTTTATATACACTAAGATTACTATGCCTTTCAACAATTCTGGACTGCCCATATGATGACGTCATGTGTTTGGAAGCTTCTGTTAGGTTTGTTGGCAACATTTGAGTTAATTAGAGACACACCTGTGGATGTATTTAAATGCACACCTGAAACACACTGCTTCTTTGTGTAGCTTAATGGGAAAGTCTAAAGAAATCAGCCAAGATATCAGGGAGAGAATTGTGGACTTGCACAAGTCTGACTCAACCTTGGGTGCAATTTCAAGATACCTGAAGATGCCTCGTTCATCTGTACAAGCAATTATACGCAAGTACAAACAAGATGGGAATGTCCAGCCATCATACACCTCAGCAATGAGACGGGTTCTGTGTCCCAGCGATGAACGTGCTTTGGTCCGACATGTGCATATCAACCCAAGAACAAAAGCAAAAGACCTTGTGAAGATGATGGCGGAAGCTGGTAAGATGGTGTCACTATCCACAGCGAAACGAGGACTGTATCAACATGGGCTGAAAGACCACTATGCCAGGAAGAAGCCATTACTCCAAAAGAAACATAAAAAAGCCAGATAAATGTTTGCAAATGCACACAGGAACAAAGACCTACATTTTTGGAGACATGTCCTGTGGTTTGACGAAACTACTTTTTGGTCATAATGACCATCGTTACGTTTGGAGGAAAAGGGGAGAAGCTTGAAAGCTTGAGAACACCATCCCAACTGTGTAACACGGGGGGTGGCAGCATCATGTTGTGAGGTTGTTTTACTGCAGGAGGGACTGGTGCACTTCAAAAAATACAGTGTCTTGCAAAAGTATTCACACCTTTGACTTTTTTCGTGTTTTGTTACAATACAGACTAAATTTCTATGTTTTGTTAATCTTAATTTTATGTGATGGATCTTAACACAATAGTCTAAATTGGTCAAGTGAAATGAGAAAAATGTATAAATAAAACTATTGTTTAGAAATTTGGCATGTTTGTATGTATTCACCCCCTTTGTTAGGAAGCCCATAAAAAGCTCTGGTGCAATCAATTACCTTCAGAAGTCACATAATTAGTGAAATGATGTCACCTGTGTGCAATCTAAGTGTCACATGATCTGTCATTACATATACACATCTTTTTTGAAAGGCCCCAGAGGCTGCAACACCTAAGCAAGAGGCATCACTAACCAAACACTGCCATGAAGACCAAGGAACTCTCCAAACAAGTAAGAGACAATGTTGCTGAGAAGTAAAAGTCAGCGTTAGGTTATAAAACAATATCCAAATCTTTGATGATCCCCAGGAGCACCATCAAATCTATCATAACCAAATGGAAAGAACATGGCGCAACAGGAAACCTGCCAAGAGACGGCCTCCCACCAAAACTCACGGACCGGGCAAGGAGGGCAATAATCAGAGAGGCAGCACAGAGACCTAAGGTAACCCTGGAGGAGCTGCAGAGTTCCACAGCAGAGACTGGAGTATCTGTACATAGGACGACAATAAGCCGTACGCTCCATAGAAGAAAGCCATTACTTTCAGCAAAAAACAAAAAGGCACGTTGTGAGTTTGCGAAAAGGCATGTGGGAGACTCCCAAAATGTATGGAGGACGGTGCTCTGGTCTGATGAGACAAAAAATTGAACTTTTCGGCCATCAAAGAAAACGCTATGTCTGGCGCAAACCCAACACATTACATCACCCAAAGAACACCATCCCCACAGTGAGACCTGGTGGTGGCGGCATCATGCTGGGGGGATGGGACCGAGAATCTGGCCAGAGTTCAGGGAAAGGTGGCTGGTGCTAAATACAGGGATATTCTTGAGCAAATCCTGTCCCACTCTGTGCGTGATCTGAGGCTAGGACGGAATTTCACCTTCCAGCAGGACAATGACCCCAAACACACGGCTAAAGCAACACTTGACTGGTTTAAGGGGAAACATGTAAATGTGTTGGAATGGCCGAGTCAAAGCCCAGATCTCAATCCAATAGAAAATCTGTGGTCAGACTTAAAGATTGCTGTTCAAAAGCGCAAACCATCCAACTTAATGGAGCTGGAGCAGTTTAGCAAGAAGGAATGGGCAAAAGTATTGACTTTAGGGGAGTGAATAGTTATGCACACTTTTTCAGTTATTTTGTCCTATTTGTTGTTTGCTTCCCAACATCTTCAAAGTTGCGGGCATGTTCTGTAAAGTAAATGATGGAAATCCTCAAACAATCCATGTTAATTCCAGGTTGTGAGGCACCAAAACCTGAAAAAAGTCAAGGGGGGGTGAATACTTTTGCAAGGTGCTGTAGATGGCATCATGAGGAAAGAAGATTATGTGGAAATACTGAAGCAACATCTCAAGACATCAGTCAGGAAGTTAAAGCTTGGGCTGAAATGGGTCTCCCAAATGGACAATGACCCGAAGCATACTGCCAAACAGGTTACAAAGTGGCTTAAGGATAACAAAGTCAATGTTTTGGAGCGGCCATCACAAAGCCCTGATCTCAATCCTATTGAAAATGTATAGGCACAGCTGAAAAGGCAGGTGCGAGCAAGGCGACCAACAGACATGGCTCAGTTACACCAGTTTTGTCAGGAGGAATGGGCCCAAATTCTGCCCAACTATCGTGGGAAGCTTGTGGAAGGATATCCAAAACGTTTGACCCAAGTCATACAGTCTAAGGGCAATGGTACCAAATATTAATGAAATGTATGTAAACTTTTGACTTTGCAAAAAGTTATAAAAATGGTAATTATAATTGACCAAAAACAGGAAAGGTTTATTCTGATTTCATATCAGATATTGAGAAAAAAATGCATACAGTATGTGTCTTTTTATATAGTGTATGTAAACTTCTGGTATCAACTGTATAGATCTGCACAGGAGCTGTATACACAAATCAGTTTATATGTCATTAAAGGGGTTTTCAGATCTTAATATTAAAAACCTATCCTCAGCTTTGAAGAGGCTGCGGTGCTGTGCCCTCCTCACAGCTTACCAAGCACAGCGCCATACATTATATAGTGGTTATGCTTGGTACTGCAGCTGAGGACCATTCACTTCAATGGGACTAAGCTGCACCAATGACCGTGATGTCACTGGTTGATCGGCGGGGTGCCAGGAGTTGGACCCTCGATGATCTGATATTGATGAAATATTAATCCTAAAAAACCTTTAAGTTGCTTCAATTTTTTTTTTTAGATGCGTTAGTGCTAAAAAAAAAAGCAAAGCATGCAAAATGATTCATACTCGTTGATATGGCTGCATCACTCATGTAAAGCACAGGTGGGATATCTATACTCTTCATGCCGGTATAATATACGGAAATGTAGCCAGACGTGAGCTTGTGTCTGTGTCAGATTCTTCTGATGGTGGTTGTGGACTGATGACCTCAGGAGTCTAATAGACAAGTAATTTCATGCTGTTCAAATCTGAGACGTCTTCTTGTAGAACCAGTGACTCATGGAAGAGGAGGACGTCTGGCATCTTTATAATTATTTTGCTTCTTCATTTGACTCCAGTTTAGTGCTCATCCGATGATTTATATCTGTACCTGCTGAATGCAATAGGATCTGTCAACACTCGTCAATCTATTTCTATCTATCTCCTATCTATCTATCTATCTATCTATCTATCTATCTATCTATCTCCTATCTATATATCTCTGTTATTTGTCTGTCTGTCTATCTATATCTTATCTTGTATCTAATTCACTCTTTCGGCAGCAAGATGAGTGGGAGTTTACTTTTTCACTTTAATTGGAGTGCTGCCTCTATTTATATTTTTATGCTGTCGACCTTCAGCCCATGGTCTTTTGAGCAATTGCACCTTTTCATTCTTGCCAGATTGTTGCTTGCTGTTTTCTTTCTATCTATCTATCTATCTATCTATCTATCTATTTCCTATCTATCTATCTATCTATCTATCTATCTATCTATCTATCTATCTATCTATCATCTATCTATCTATCTATCTATCTATCTATCTATCTATCTATTATCTATCTATCTATCTATCTATCTATCTATCTATCTATCTATCTATCTTTCTATCTATCTATCTATGTGACTTTATTAACAGCAGGATCCTCACCCGTATTTACTGATTCAATTCTACCAAATAAAAAAAAGTTAAGATTAAATTTTTTTGTATACAATATCTACAAAAAAGCTTATCTATCTATCTATCTATCTATCTATCTATCTATCTATCTATCTATCTATCCATCCATCTACCCTATCTCTGTTTCCTATGTATCTACCGACAGTATCTATTTAGCTATCCTCTTTCTATTGATCTTTAATAAAAATGCATTAGGGCTCATGTACACAATAAACCTGTGTATATAAAATGGTAATGCAATTTTGAGCTAGACATTTTTGTGAATTTTTAATGACCATAGGAGTCCATACATGGAAAGATTTAGTATCATATCCATTTCCACAGGGATACAACGTAGCCATTACACATTGCACACTACACAAGGTAGCCATTTGGACTACAAAGTACACAAGGTAACTATAAGGACTACAGACTAAAGGTAGTCATGAGGACTACAAACTACATAAAGTAGCCATTACAAACTACACAAGGTAGCCATGAGGACTACACGCTACACAAGGTAGCCATGAGGACTACACGCTACACAAGGTAGCCATGAGGACTACAAAGTACACAAGGTAACTATAAGGGCTACAGACTAAAGGTAGCCATGAGGCCTACAAACTACATAAAGTAGCCATTACAAACTACACAAGGTAGCCATGAGGACTACACACTACACAATGTAGCCATGAGGACTACACACTACACAAGGTAGGCATGAGGACTACATAAGGTAGCCATGAGGACTACACCCTACACAAGGTAGCCATAAGGACTACACAAGGTAGCCATGAGGACTACACACTACAAAAGGTAGCCATGAGCACTACAAAATACACAAGGTAACTATAAGGACTACAGACTAAAGGTAGCCATGAGGCCTACAAACTACATAAAGTATCCATTACAAACTACACAAGGTAGCCATGAGGACTATACACTACACAAGGTAGCCATGAGGACTACAAAGTACACAAGGTAGCCATGAGGACTACACAAGGTAGCCATGAGGACTACACACTACACAAGGTAGCCATGAGGACTACAAAGTACACAAGGTAGCCATGAGGACTACACAAGGTAGCCATGAGGACTACACAAGGTAGCCATGAGGACTACAAAGTACACAAGGTAACTATAAGGACTACAGACTAAAGGTAGTCATGAGGCCTACAAACTACATAAAGTAGCCATTACAAACTACACAAGGTAGCCATGAGGACTACCCACTACACAAGGTAGGCATGAGGACTACATAAGGTAGCCATGAGGACTACACCCTACACAAGGTAGCCATAAGGACTACACAAGGTAGCCATGAGGACTACACACTACAAAAGGTAGCCATGAGCACTACAAAATACACAAGGTAACTATAAGGACTACAGACTAAAGGTAGCCATGAGGCCTACAAACTACATAAAGTATCCATTACAAACTACACAAGGTAGCCATGAGGACTATACACTACACAAGGTAGCCATGAGGACTACAAAGTACACAAGGTAGCCATGAGGACTACACAAGGTAGCCATGAGGACTACACACTACACAAGGTAGCCATGAGGACTACACAGTACACAAGGTAGCAATGAGGACTACAAAGTACACAAGGTAGCCATGAGGACTGCACAAGGTAGCCATGAGGACTACAAACTACATAAAGTATCCATTACAAACTACACAAGGTAGCCATGAGGACTACACACTACACAAGGTAGCCATGAGGACTACACACTACACAAGGTAGCCATGAGGACTACAAAGTACACAAGGTAGCCATGAGGACTACACAAGGTAGCCATGAGGACTACACACTACACAAGGTAGCCATGAGGACTACACAAGATAGCCATGAGGACTAAACACTACACAAGGTAGCCATGAGGACTACACACTACACAAAGTAGCCATGAGGACTACACACTACACAAGGTAGCCATGAGAACTACACACTTCACATGGTAGCCACAGGGACTACACACTACACAAGGTAGCCATGAGGACTACACACTACACAAGGTAGCCACGAGGACTACACACTACACAAGGTAGCCATGAGGGACTACACGCTAAACAAGATAGCCACGAGGACTACACACCACACAAGGTAGCCATGACACAGTAATTGACAGTGGATACATTCGGCCAGCAAGTCCTGAGAGTTTTTGCTGACCCTTAACCCACCATGGCTGACAAAGATGGAGAAACCCGAAATCTCTTTTTATTTTTCAAAAATCCAAAAGTCAATTTTCCAGATAACCCAGAGGAAGCAAGAACAATGTTATCAGCAGAGGAATTTTCACCTTATTACGTTTTTACTGTCTTGCTTGCAGTCCTAATAACCATCCAGATAAATTTAGATTTCTAATTATAAAAAGGGAATTAGTCCTCGGAGTGGAATATTTTTGCAGCTATGTAAAATGATCACCAAATTTGTCAATTAAAGTGTTTCCGTTTCATTGGTACAAATTGCATTGAGCTCATAATTGTTTATGGTTTCTTTTAGTTTTCGCTGTATTTTGCGCTGATGTTCAGTGATAATGTTATATGTTTTGTATTATTGCATTTCATTTTACAAACAAATCCTGGTAACGGCATGCGCAGGGAATGAAGCGCCGGCTGCGACCTCACACAATCGCTGCAATACGTCTGTCTTATCCTTTGTGATTATTGGTGACATTTGTTATAACCAGATATCTGCATCTGTTCACATTAGAAGACTTTATAATTATAACTCTGGCTTTCAGATCTTTCTCAAACTTCTTTCTCAACTTCTGCAATATCCTTAAAGTGACAGGGTAATATAGTGACTATGTCTATCACTTAAAGGGCATGTAGACTTTTGCAACCAATTCTTTTTTTTATTGCTCCAGTGCATCTAAAATGAAACCTAAAGCAACTTTGTACTGTATATAGTTTTGATTAAATATCTTCAACTGTTTTGTGTATACAGCTCCCAGACAGACCTATGTGTCTCCATGGTTACAGACTACAAGCTGTGTAGTCTGATCCTGCAGTCATAGTCATGTGTGTCTCCATTTCTTCTGTCACCTTCACTGCTTTCTATAGGTTAGCAAGAAATGGAACCGTAAAGGGGCACACAGATATGCAGAGAACGGTAGGATAGTTATATTTAAGACACTTTGCAAAGTTAAATCATTTTTATTTTAGATTCATCTTAGAAAAAATAAATTGCAGCCTGCGATCAAATTTGCGCCCACCATCGATCGCTTGCAAACCTTTATTTCAACAGATAAAAATGTTAAGGAGGCAGCCTAGCAATCCTGCAATTTTTTAGGAGCTTAGATTTAAAAGTTTTAAAAGGGTTTTTCCAAGATATTTTTTACTGGTGACCTATCCTCTGGATAGGTCATCAGTATCTGATTGGTAGGGGTCTGACACCCGGGAGACCTGCCGATCAGCTGTTTGAGAAGGCACTGGCGATCGCAGTCTCTTCTCCCAGAGTCATGTGATGTCACGTTCATCGGTCACATGGCCTAGGCACAGCTTCGCCCCATTGAAGTGAATGGAGCTGAGATGCAATACCAAGCGCAACCACTATACAATGTACGGCACTGTGCTTGGTGAGCTGACAGAAGGCAGTGGCGCTACTGTGAGCGCTGGGGCCTTCTTAAACAGCTGATCGATGGGGGTCCTGGGCCTTGGACCCCCTTCAATCAGATACTGATGACCTATGCAGAGGAAAGGTCATCAGTTGAAAAAAATCTTGGAAAACCCCTTTAAAGAGGTGTTTAAAATGTAAAAAATATGGCCTCTTTTTTCCAAAAACAGCGCCATGTCTGCCCACTGGTTGTGTGTGGTATTGCAGTTCAGCTCCACTCACAATGAATCAGAGCTGCAATACCGGACACAACCCAAGGACAGGTGTGGCGATGTTTTTGGAAGAAAGCAGCCTTGTTTTTCTAATCACCTAAGGCCCTTTATGGGGGAATATTGCATCGACGGTATCCAGGCTAAAGGGACATTTCAATCAGATGTAGCAGAGCTGAATGGGTCACTGAGCTGTCTACTTTGTGATCACTTAGTTTAAGAGAGTTTTAAAAATTAGCCTTACAGCAGTAAATGGGATAAAATATTAAAATAATAGCCAATAGTCACCTGTTAACTCCTCTGCCGCACCAGCACCAGGGCCTTTACTTCTCCTGTAGTGATGACATCACATTCATACAGTACATGTGACTGCTGCAGCCAATCATTGGCCTTGTGTTATATAGGAAGCACCACCAACCAATCATATCGGTTTATGGGGTTATCATCACTGTGGCAAAGTAAACTAAGACCGTCAGGGACCTCCGGAGCGTTGGCGCTCGAACGGCAGAGGATTTATGAAAGTGACGGTTACTTTTTTCTAATGGGTTCCTTTGGGTGCCGTTGTCCGTCATGTGACATTGCATTATTTTGCCGTTACCGTTCCTATAACAGATTACAGAAAAGAAAAGTTGAAGTACAGATGTAGATGTGAACTTAGCCCACGTTAAAGGGGGTGGCCCTTGTGGGACATTGATGGCGTATTGCTAGGATATGCCATCAATATCAGATAGGTGCTGGCCCTACCTCTGGAACTTGCTCCTGTCTAGAGAATTGGGCGTCTATAATGAAGGAAAGCACACCGCGCATGAGCAAGAGCACACCGCGCATGAGCAGCATGCACTCCATTCATTGCTTTGGGAGTTTCAAACATAGTCGGGTGGCCATGAATGAAGAGCGCACCGTGCAAGCGCAGCCACCTCTCCGTTCACCGCCATGGAGCCAATGCTCAGCTATTTTTGGGACTCTCATAGCAGTGAACAGAGGGTGACTGCGCATGCGCTGCTTTCTGTTCACTTCAGGGTCCTGTTCTACACATGTGAGCGGGGGACATAGGACTCACACCTATCTGACATTGATGGCATCTCCTATCATTGTCTGAAATGGGAGTACCCCTTTAACGCGGTGGGTATCTATGAAAAACCAAAGTTAGGGTGGTGGCATGACAAACACGGCTCTGCTCTACGTCAGTGTGGTTACCGTTTCTTTAAACTAGTGATCGATGCCAAAGAGGATTTCAGCACAACCTACCGCAGCAGAATCCTAATTACCGTGCTGGAACTGTGGCTAATGTCGGTGGGCCGTGCCTCTCATGGCGGATTAGGTGTGCATCCATGTGGGTGTCTGCTGTCAGGAGATAATAAGACGCAGGTCGCAGGAAAATGAGGTTTTCACTAAATCATCGACTTCCTTCACTGCTCTCTTCAAAACAAAACGAGAAACAAAAAGTAGCGAGCAACCGTTACAAAAAGGCTCCGGAGCCAGACGGAGATATGATATTAAAAGGAGGATGAGGTCCCGAGGAGCTGGAAGTGCTCCATTCCCCGGGCGCTCACACTCGGAAAGGTTAAGTGCAGCCGCCAGATACAAGAGGGGCCGTAATACGCTCTTATCGACTCATGAAATACACTTTGTCGCAAGAACGAGGCAGTGGGATTACAGGAAATGAATGGAAATCTGATGCGTTCCCTAGAGATGAGCGAATTTCTTAAAAGTTTGATTCGGCAAATTCCACAAAAAAATTTGCTTTTGTGGTGAATGACTTCATCAGTCAAATTTTTTTGTAAGTAGCGAGTGCAATGACAGGGAGCTGCGATAGCGCCGCCGCCGTCATTGTACCCCTCAGATGCCGCGTTCATACATGATCGCGGCATCTAAGTGTAAAATAAAATTTAAAAAAATTATGTAAATCAAACTTACCGACTCCATTTGCTCGCGACGGGCTGGCCGCCGCCATCTTGCTTGAATATCTCGGCCGAAATCCTATCTGGCGCGAGATTACATCATCACGCTGGCTGGCGTGATGATGTAATCTCGTGCCACACTGGATTTCGGCCGAGATCTTCAAGCAAGATGGAGGCTGGCAGCCCGTCGCAAGCAAATGGAGGAGATAAGCTTGAATTTTTTTGTTTTTTATACTATGTTAGGTTCCATCGATTCGCTGACATGAAACACGAGGAAATTCGGCTTCTAGGCGAATCGAATTTATCCTGAAATTCGGATAGAATTCCACTTCGTGGCATTCGCTTATCTCTAGCATTCACTTTTACTTCCCGGTCACCTGCACACGAGAACATCATCGTAGTTTTGCTTACCTATGGGAGAGTCTGACTGCAGGAGAGAAGGGGTTAACGGGGTATTCCATCAACACTTTCAGTATGGCTTCCTCCTGCTTTTCAAGATCTCTGCTTGCTGTTATCTGATACGAACCTTCATTCATGAAACTGTGCCTGGGTCATTTGATGGACACAACAACACACGGCTTGTTACTCCGACTCCACTGGGAGACACACTGATGGATGCAAAAGATTCACAGCAAGCGGAGATCTTGAAAAATGTGATACAAAAAGAATATTATATGTTTTGTAACATTTGTAGCAATTGGAATTCCCCTTTAAAGGTTTGGCTCATATTAGGATATCACATAGGGAGGTCGCTCAGGAACCCCCAATATGAGCAGGGAATTGAGATATCACAGAAGGAGGTTTCTCCGGGACCCCCAAATATGAGTCAGGGCATATGAACATTATAGAGGAAGGTCCCTCAGGACCACCCAATATGAGCCAGGGCATATAGACATTATAGAGGAAGGTCACTCTGGACCACCCAATATGAGCCAGGGCATGTGGACATTATAGAGGAAGGTCGCTCAGGACCACCCAATATAAGCCAGGGCATGTGGACATTATAGAGGAAGGTCGCTCAGGACCACCCCATATGAGCCTGGGCATGTGGACATTATAGATGAAGGTCGCTCAGGGCCAGCCAATATAAGCCTGGGCATGTGGACATTATAGAGGAAGGTCGCTCAGGGCCACCCAATATAAGCCAGGGCATGTGGACATTATAGATGAAGGTCGCTCAGGACCACCCAATATAAACCAAGGCATATGGGCATTATAGAGGAAGGTCGCTCAGGGCCACCCAATATGAGCCTGGGCATGTGGACATTATAGAGGAAGGTCGCTCAGGGCCACCCAATATGAGCCTGGGCATGTGGACATTATAGAGGAGGGTCGCTCAGGGCCACCCAATATGAGCCTGGGCATGTGGACATTATAGAGGAAAGTCGCTCAGGACCACCCAATATAAGCCAGGGAATATGGACATTATAGAGGAGGGTCGCTCAGGGCCACCCAATATAAGCCTGGGCATGTGGACATTATAGAGGAAAGTCGCTCAGGACCACCCAATATAAGCCAGGGAATATGGACATTATAGAGGAGGGTCGCTCAGGGCCACCCAATATGAGCCTGGGCATGTGGACATTATAGAGGAAAGTCGCTCAGGACTACCCAATATGAGCCAGGGTGTATAGACATTATAGAGGAAGGTCGCTCAGGGCCACCCAATATGAGCCAAGGCGTATAGACATTATAGAGGAAGGTCTCTCAGGACCACCCAATATGAGCCAGGGCGTATAGACATTATAGAGGAAGGTCTCTCAGGACCACCCAATATGAGCCAGGGTGCATAGACATTATAGAGGAAGGTCTCTCAGGACCACCCAATATGAGCCAGGGTGTATAGACATTATAGAGGAAGGTCTCTCAGGACCACCCAATATGAGCCAGGGTGTATAGACATTATAGAGGAAGGTCGCTCAGGACCACCCAATATGAGCCAGGGCATATAGACATTATAGAGGAAGGTCTCTCAGCACCACCCAATATGAGCCAGGGCGTATAGAGATTATAGAGGAATGACGCTTTAGAGATTTAAATGAATTACAAATTGTACTCAAAAATTTTCCATCAATCTATGTATCATTCTGCTCAGCTCCTCCTGCTCTATATCTTGCATTTTCATGGTGCCAGGTTTGCTTTAAGGCCTGTTTTTCATGAACTGTTCCTGTCTTTTTGGCTATAAGTGGGCCTCTTCTCCGACTGTATTTAAGAGCTTGTTATTCTGGTCTGAATGCGGTTGCTGATTTTTTTTAATTACATTTTCACAGCCTCTAGTGAATTATGAATGAAATTAATATTGCAGAATGTCGGAGGCTTTTTTTTTTGTGTGCCGTAACACAGTATTCATCAACAGCTAAATTCGTAGGGTCCAGCTGGTTCATTCCCTGCATTTCACTGCATGAGTACGGCAATAAAATTCTTGCTAAAACTTTATTGGAAACCACTGAAATGTTTGTCGTGTACAGTGTACTGCGATACGGCCCTGTACACATCACGCAGTGTACGCTTAGCATGCACAGTATGGCAGCAGAGGCTCCTAGTGTGCAGGCCGAGCGTAGGACTGCACTAGCCCAACACCGGACAGAAAAGTGTCCTATTGGCCTAAAACAGGTTATACATCAATATACCACAAAAATGATATATAGAAGAGCGCAATAAACAAAACAATATAAAAACATACATACAACACAGTCAAATGTATTTACTGTAGAGCCCTATGGGCGAGTGGGTCGTTTTTGTTGAAGGATTCAGGGGAACCTACCTGTCTAATCTAATCTATCTATATATCTAAAGCAAAAATCTGGCAGCACTACGTCCAGCTTAAACAAAAAAGGTGCACGCCTGAAGAGACTAGACTATTGCCCAATAAACATAGTAGCAAAAAGGCAGCACTCCAAAATCAGTAAAAAAGAAAATGCTTTTATTCACCCATGTGGTTACATGACGTTTCGGCTCAACACTAGAGCCTTTCTCAAGCGATTGGTGATTAAAGAACACCACTTTTATTTAATTTTTTGGGAATGCTGTGGAATTTTTCTAAATTAGCTATCTATCTAGCTAATTTCTTTTTTTCTTTCTTTCTCTCTATTCCTTTCTTTCTTCGCTCCTGGTTCCTTATGTGCATGTGACCCCCATCTGGTTCTGACTTCAGCTTGCCTTTTCTGAATACCCTCTGTTCCTAGATTTGGTACTGGGTTGCCCGCCCTATTTTTGTATGACCCTTCTCTGGTTGCGTTTCTATATGTTTCTTGCACTTAGCAGATCAGGGAACATCGACCAGTTGCGGACTTGCCGCTTAGGGCTTGCACTGCAAGTAGGCAGGGAAAGTGGATTGGGTTTCAGTTAGGGTTCACTGTATGCATTTTTCCTGCCCACTGTGCAGATATCTATCTATCTATCTATCTATCTATCTATCTATCTATCTATCTATTTATCTATCTATCTATTTATCTATCTATCTAACTATCTTTCTATCTCCCTATGTAATCTTTCTTTCTTTCTTCTCTTTTCATGTATATCTCATACATGTCTATCTATCTATCTATCTATCTATCTTACTATGTAATTTATTTTTCTTTCTTTCTTTCTTTCTTTCTTTCTTTCTTTCTTTCTTTCTTTCTTTCTTTCTTTCTTTCTTTCTTTCTTTCTTTCTTTCTTTCTTTCTTTCTTTCTTTCTATGTATATCACATACATGTCTATCTATGTAGCTGCTTTGACTGCATCTTTATCATCAGTCTCCCAACACACGTACTGAAGGTGCTGTAGAATTATACACTGCTCAAAAAAATAAAGGGAACACAAAAATAACACATCCTAGATCTGAATTAATTAAATATTCTTCTGAAATACTTTGTTCTTTACATAGTTGAATGTGCTGACAACAAAATCACACAAAAATAAAAAAATGGAAATCAAATTTTTCAACCCATGGAGGTCTGGATTTGGAGTCACCCTCAAAATTAAAGTGGAAAAACACACTACAGGCTGATCCAACTTTGATGTAATGTCCTTAAAACAAGTCAAAATGAGGCTCAGTAGTGTGTGTGGCCTCCAAATGCCTGTATGACCTCCCTACAACGCCTGTGCATGCTCCTGATGAGGTGGCGGACGGTCTCCTGAGGGATATCCTCCCAGACCTGGACTAAAGCATCTGCCAACTCCTGGACAGTCTGTGGTGCAACGTGATGTTGGTGGACAGAGCGAGACATGATGTCCCAGATGTGCTCAATTGGATTCAGGTCTGGGGAACGGGCGGGCCAGTCCATAGCATCAATGCCTTTGTCTTGCAGGAACTGCTGACACACTCCAGCCACATGAGGTCTAGCATTGTCTTGCATTAGGAGGAACCCAGGGCCAATCGCACCAGCATATGGTCTCACAAGGGGTCTGAGGATCTCATCTCGGTACCTAATGGCAGTCAGGCTACCTCTGGCGAGCACATGGAGGGCTGTGCGGCCCTCCAAAGAAATGCCACCCCACACCATTACTGACCCAATGCCAAACCGGTCATGCTGGAGGATATTGCAGGCAGCAGAACGTTCTCCACGGCGTCTCCAGACTCTGTCACGTCTGTCACATGTGCTCAGTGTGAACCTGCTTTCATCTGTGAAGAGCACAGGGCGCCAGTGGCGAATTTGCCAATCTTGGTGTTCTCTGGCAAATGCCAAACGTCCTGCACGGTGTTGGGCTGTAAGCACAACCCCCACCTGTGGATGTCGGGCCCTAATATCACCCTCATGGAGTCTGTTTCTGACCGTTTGAGCAGACACATGCACATTTGTGGCCTGCTGGAGGTCATTTTGCAGGGCACTGGCAGTGCTCCTCCTGTTCCTCCTTGCACAAAGGCGGAGGTAGCGGTCCTGCTGCTGGGTTGTTGCCCTCCTACGGCCTCCTCCACGTCTCCTGATGTACTGGCCTGTCTCCTGGTAGCGCCTCCATGCTCTGGACACTACGCTAACAGACACAGCAAACCTTCTTGCCACAGCTCACATTGATGTGCCATCCTGGATAAGCTGCACTACCTGAGCCACTTGTATGGGTTGTAGACTCCGTCTCATGCTACCACTAGAGTGAAAGCACCGCCAGCATTCAAAAGTGACCAAAACATCAGCCAGGAAGCATAGGAACTGAGAAGTGGTCTGTGGTTACCACCTGCAGAACCACTCCTTTATTGGGGTTGTCTTGCTAATTGCCTACAATTTCCACCTGTTGTCTATCTCATTTGCACAACAGCATGTGACATTGATTGTCACTCAGTGTTGCTTCCTAAGTGGACAGTTTGATTTCACAGAAGTGTGATTGACTTGGAGTTACATTGTGTTGTTTAAGTGTTCCCTTTATTTTTTTGAGCAGTGTATAAAGGTGCTGTAGAATTAGATTATATACACTCACCTAAAGAATTATTAGGAACACCATACTAATACGGTGTTGGACCCCCTTTTGCCTTCAGAACTGCCTTAATTCTACGTGGCATTGATTCCACAAGGTGCTGATAGCATTCTTTAGAAATGTTGGCCCATATTGATAGGATAGCTTCTTGCAGTTGATGGAGATTTGAGGGATGCACATCCAGGGCACGAAGCTCCCGTTCCTCCACATCCCAAAGATGCTCTATTGAGATCTGGTGACTGTGGGGCCATTTTAGTACAGTGAACTCATTGTCATGTTCAAGAAACCAATGTGAAATGATTGGAGCTTTGTGACATGGTGCATTATCCTGCTAGAAGTAGCCATCAGAGGATGGATACATGTTCTCATTCTGTTTACGCCAAATTCGGACTCTACCATTTGAATGTCTCAACAGAAATCGAGACTCATCAGACCAGGCAACATTTTTCCAGTCTTCAACAGTCCAATTTTGGTGAGCTCGTGCAAATTTTAGCCTCTTTTTCCTTTTTGTAGTGGAGATGAGTGGTACCCGGTGGGGCATTCTGCTGTTGTAGCCCATCCGCCTCAAGGTTGTGCGTGTTGTGGCTTCACAAATGCTTTGCTGCAGACCTCGGTTGTAACGAGTGGTTATTTCAGTCAACGTTGCTCTTCTATCAGCTTGAATCAGTCGGCCCATTCTCCTCTGACCTCTAGCATCCACAAGGCATTCTTGCCCACAGGACGGCCGCATACTGGATGTTTTTCCCTTTTCACACCATTCTTTGTAAACCCTAGAAATGGTTGTGCGTGAAAATCCCAGTAACTGAGCAGATTGTGAAACACTCAGACCGGCCCGTCTGGCACCATCAACCATGCCACGCTCAAAATTGCTTAAATCACCTTTCTTTCCCATTCTGACATTCAGTTAGGAGTTCAGGAGATTGTCTTGACCAGGACCACCCCCCTAAATGCATTGAAGCAACTGCCATGTGATTGGTTGACTAGATAATTGCATTAATGAGAAATAGAACAGGTGTTCCTAATAATTCTTTAGGTGAGTGTATATATATATTAGTCTCTGCATCCCTTTTTTTCATTTTACCACTTTTGTATCTATTTACACATTTAGGCCTCCTGCACATGACTGTAGGTGTCCCGTGGCCGTATTGCGGACTGCATTTATCCGCAATACACAGGCACCGTTCCATGTGCATTCCGCACCACGGATGCCGACCCATTCACTTCAATGGGTCCGCAAATCCGGAGATGCGGAATGGTGCGGAACGGAAGCACGGAACCCTACGGAAGCACTAAGGAGTGCTTCCGTGGGGTTTCGTCCAGTACTTCCGTTCCGCAAAAGGATAGAACATTTTTTGCAGAACGGCCGGATCGCGAACCCATTAAAGTGAATGGGTCCGCGATCCCTCTGCGGCTGCCCCACGGTTGGTGTTCATGCATTGCGGGCCGCAGCACGGCCACGTGGCACACACGTTCGTGTGCAGGACACCTTAAAAGTTAATTCTGAGATTGTGGCTTTACATTGTAAATTTCTAATTATGGTGCTGGAGAATATCATGTCACCAATGGAGAACTGAGACACTTTCCTCTGGTCCTGACTCCTTAGAAGCGGGAAGACACTATACTCAGGGGCAGGCCCTGCTTCTTCTTTCTCCTCCCCTGTGGCCATTTAGTAAGAACAGTTTCACCCGATAGTTCAGCTTTGATAGGAAATGTTTCCATAAAGGCAGGTATTTCCCTTTATTTTTTGTAACTTTTTGACAACATTTATAATAAATTCATAAAGTCGCCATTCGTTGCCAGCTTTCCATTTGTGATTTGTATTTTCTATGCTTTTGTTCAGGAGTTCAATAAATCTTCAGGCCACATAGCTTTTCTGACTCCCCTACATAACGGAAGAAGGAGGAAAAGAAACCTGCAGTGATTCAAAAATAATAGTATTCGGGTCTAAATATCCAGACATCAGTCTGTATCAAGGGAAAGCATTTTTAGCAAGAGAGAACTGCGTGTCAAGGTTATGCAGATTGTTCTGACATATGACAAAGACCTATTGTCACCAGACAAAGCTCTGTGCAAGTCTCAAACACATCGCTTTGTTATTCCATTTTGCTCCTCGGATGCTTCAGACTTTTGTAGGTATTCAGTTGGGGTCATTGGGATAATACAAAGCGACGAGCAAGCTGTAGTGTTCTCTTTATAATGGAAAGGGGTTGTCTGGCCAGAAAAGACAAAAATTTTAAAAGTTGCAGAATGACTTAAAAAGTAAAAAGGTAATACCATAATGATCCATCATCATCCTCATAATAATGATAATCTTTATTTATATGGCGCCAACATATTCTGCAGTGCTTTACAATCAGGGGGTTCAAGTACAAACAGAGTCATAAATAACATAGCACCCAACAGGTCAACAATTAAAATAAGAGGAATGAGGGCCCTACTCGCAAGAGCTTACCATTAACCCCTTCTCTGGGTTTTCAGTGGGCTGTGGTTCCTGGTCACTCTCCACATGGTATCTTGACCATGTCGAGAGTCCCTTCTTTAAAGGGACTGTAAATTAGGAGGCAGAATTGCTTAAAAAGTAAAAATATTCACAGTAGAATGCCACTTCATTCGAAGTCTGCTTTCTTAATAGGCTTCCAAGTCTACCGAGTCTGGAGCGAGAGACTCCCACTGTAGCGGCACTCCATTCTTGCTTACAGTACGTGCGGGTGTGTGGGGTTTAGAAGAACAAGAATTTGACCCAGTAGACGATTGCACTTGAATTGGATTAGAGCATTTAATTCTGTCGGCACACAAAAGGAGTTGGTCTGACCCAATGGGACTATCATAGAATTTATAGGCAGACGGGGAGATGTTACTTCGTAATATCATACAGTATAATCAGATGACTTTCACTTTACTATCCGAGATCAGCAGGGTGGACAGTAACTTTATCTGTAGGATGTAGAACCTACTAAAGACTGCTCTAGACAAGTGGATGAAATCCAGGCTCTTCACAGCAAGGCATATCAATGGCCATGGGCCCCTACTCATCAGAAGACACCAGAAGGGATCCAAAGTCTACATGTTGCACACACCACTAACCTCTGCCCCCTCCTCACGTATTGATTATGTCGAAGATGGTAAAATAATTTCACGTTAGTCTTGGTATTTAAAGAGTTCCAGTCATCCTTAATTTTACTCCTTGCTCCACAACATAGGGCGCCAACGTTGAGTGGATAGATCTGGATAGAACACCTTACTTAAAATTTTTCCAATAGTTCCAAGAGTTCATATCTCACAGGATGCCTGTGTACTGTAGGGTAGATGTGTCTGACACATTTCCATGGTAAATATGAACATAACAGCCATAAGTTGCTACAATGTAGAGATCATATTGTAACAAGGAACATAGGGGTAATCTGTACCACCACGCACCATTTATGATACTGATGACATCTTGTATGGCAGGGCTTTTGGTCCCATAGACACCATGGTCTGGGTGCAATGGTTATCTCTGCACCCCCTATGACTAACTTCTGTCATAGTATGAAAATCAATATTGAAATAGTATTCACATTAAGTGGTTCACATCAGGGTACTTGCCAGTGCGCCAGTCTATCTTCATCTCTTACTGAATCTTTCATCAGTATAAATCTCTCCTTTCATTTATTTCGCACTAATGAATAATCTATAGAATTTCCAATAATTAGCCTTAATGATTTCCAGGAAGATATTGTTGCTGGCTCGGATGCATATCCACAGCATAAATTTTAATCATTTACTAGATGGTATAATATCATTCTAGGCCATATATATCTTTTTATGACTTAATAGCAAGAGACTAAATGTGAATTTTATATCTCTCCACTGGGTTCCGTTTCCCCTGAGGAGTATTTAGGGCAAGAGAGGTGTCTCAAAGACGCCATATCAGATGCATTATCAGGCCATAGCATCCCATGGTGTGAAAACAATAGACGAGAGATGGCGATGGTTGTGTGCAACCACTGAGAGCAGTGATTTTTCTTACTGGAAATCATTGATTACAATAATTGTTAATTAGAAAGCACCAGCGATGTATAATTCATCATCGGGTGGAACAATACGAACAGCTGTTGATGAGACAACCAGAATAAAAAATATGATGTACTGTTTTCTCCTAAAACATACTTTGAAGGACGTGAATATACTTTTGCAAAAAAAATGTACTGCTGCAATGCATCTTATATAAAAACGTAAGCAACTGTGCAAAATGTCTTTAAAACGTCATATTGTGATGTTGGTACAGCTCTATTGTAGACTGTGTCTCCATGGTTACAGACTACAAAAAAGCCAGTTTGTAGTCTGATAAAAAAAGAAACACTTTTGTGAAAATTCTCTATGAAAAATGTGTTTTTGGTTTTCTATATACAGCCTCTGTGTAGCTCTCTTAAACGCTACTTTATGCGATGTTGAATATGTACTTTTGTGTTAATAAATACAAAAATATTATGGGCGTGGCGCCTTTATTGGCTAACCAGAAAAATTTATATTGCAAGGTTCAAGGGCACAAAAGCTCCTTGTTCAAGATTTTGTAATATTGCCCAAAGAAGGAGCTTTTGTGCTCTGAGAGCTTGCAATGTTCAAGATTTTTGCTGGCTAGCCAATAAAGGTATTACTCTGATAATACTTTTATTTTTATTAACACAAAACCATTCAACATCACATAGTTTTTTGTGGCTAACACAGTACTACACAATTCTTGCTGCACATTATATTCTACTTTTAAAAGTATAATAAATACTTTTGCAAAAATGGTTGTATTTCTCCAATGCATCTGATATAAAAACTGAAGAAACTCTGCAAATTGTGTTTAAAATCTGGTGATGTTGGTCCAGTTCCTTAGCAGACTGTGTCTCCGTGGTTACAGACTACAAAAACAGCCTGTTTGTAGTCTGATAAAAAAGAAACACTTTTTAATATATTATAATTTTGTGTGTACAGTCTCTATGCACATCCATGTGTCTCCATGCTTACAGGCTACAAGCAGGGTGCTGTAGGATCATGCAGTTGCTATTTTCTCCTACCTGCCCTCTCCTCTGCTGTCTGCAGAAGAAGTATGACAGCATGTATTATAGCAGATGACTGAAGGCGGAGAGAGGTCAGCATAGATGTAACTGCAACTAGTGGTATTTAAAGGGTGGAATAACTTCTGTATGATGGTCATATACAGTTGCAAGAAAAAGTATGTGAACCCTTTTGAATGATATGGATTTCTGCACAAATTGGTCATAAAATGTGATCTGATCTTCACAACAATAGACAATCACAGTCTGCTTAAACTAATAACACACAAACAATTAAATGTTACCATGTTTTTATTGAACACACCATGTAAACATTCACAGTGTAGGTGGAAAAAGTATGTGAACCCTTGGATTTAATAACTGGTTGAACCTCCTTTGGCAGCAATAACTTCAACCAAACGTTTCCTGTAGTTGCAGATCAGACGTGCACAACGGTCAGGAGTAATTCTTGACAATTCCTCTTTACAGAACTGTTTCAGTTCAGCAATATTCTTGGGATGTCTGGTGTGATCGCTTTCTTGAGGTCATGCCACAGCATTTCAATCGGGTTGAGGTCAGGACTCTGACTGGGCTACTCCAGAAGGCGTATTTTCTTCTTTTTAAGCCATTCTGTTGTTGATTTACTTCTATGCTTTGGGTCGTTGTCCTGTTGCAACACCCATCTTCTGTTGAGCTTCAGCTGGTGGACAGATGGCCTTAAGTTCTCCTGCAAAATGTCTTGATAAACTTGGGAATTCATTTTTCCTTTGATGATAGCAATCCGTCCAGGCCCTGATGCAGCAAAGCAGCCCCAAACCATGATGCCCCCACCACCATACTTCACAGTTGGGATGAGGTTTTGATGTTGGTGTGCTGTGCTTTTTTTTTCTCCACACATAGTGTTGTGTGTTTCTTCCAAACAGCTCAACTTTGGTTTCATCTGTCCACAGAATATTTTGCCAGTACTGCTGTGGAACATCCAGGTGCTCTTGTGCAAACTGTAAACGCGCAGCAATGTTTTTTTTTGGACAGCAGTGGCTTTCCTCTGTGGTATCCTCCCATGAAATCCATTCTTGTTTAGTGTTTTACGTATCCTAGATTCGCTAACAGGGCTGTTAGCATATGCCAGAGACTTTTGTAAGTCTTTAGCTGACACTCTAGGATTCTTCTTCACCTCATTGAGCAGTCTGCGCTGTGCTCTTACAGTCATCTTTACAGGACGGCCACTCCTAGGGAGAGTAGCAGCAGTGCTGAACTTTCTCCATTTATAGACAATTTGTCTTACCGTGGACTGATGAACAGCAAGGCTTTTGGAGATAATTTTATAACCCTTTCCAGCTTTATGCAAGTCAACAATTCTTAATCGTAGGTCTTCTGAGATCTTATTTGTGCGAGGCATCATTCACATCAGGCAATGCTTCTTGTGAAAAGCAAACCCAGTACTGGTGTGTGTTTTTTATAGGGCAGGGCAGCTGTAACCAGCACCTACAATCTCATCTCATTGATTGGACTCCAGTTGCCTGACACCTCACGCCAATTAGCTCTTGTAGATGTCATTAGTCTAGGGGTTCACATACTTTTTCCACCTGCACTGTGAATGTTTACATGGTGTATTCAATTAAAACATGGTAACATTTAATTCTTTGAATGTTATTAGTTTAAGCAGACTGTGATTGTCTATTGTTGTGACTTAGATGAAGATCAGATCACATTTTATGACCAATTTGTGCAGAAATCCATATAATTCCAAAGGGTTCACATACTTTTTCTTGCGACTGTACATGTAAACCAGAGTTCTGCCTTTTTATCTCTGGGGTGCTGATTGGCAAATGTTAGAGGGAGACAAAATGAAGGGAGATTTGTCTCTTTAGAAAATTCACTTTTGTCAAAAGGGTCTCCTAAAAATAAACTGATCACAGGTTGTCCTAATGCTGGGACCCACAGCAATCAGCTGTGATCGCCAGAGGAACGGGCAGGAAGTGCTTAATTTCCATGCAGTGCCTCCACAGGAATAATTAAATATTACATCATAGCAGTTGAAATCAGTGGGCTATCCGTGTAATTCATGGACAGGCATGGTTCTTAAGAGAGAGAGAGAGAGACATGCTCTATATCGCCACTCTGTATTTTGGCTAATTGATGGAGATCCCAATTGAGAAAGACCACATCTTTAGGGAAACTACATGATATTGTAAGCTTGCTCGAAGGTGTGATGTCCTCAGAAGCTTATGGCTTTGCAGACTGGGAAGTAACCAAGTAATTATGGGAAATAAGTAACCTAGTAACATGGGAGGATAGTCATAAGTCCTGTATGTGAAAGTCAGAGATGTCATGAGGGATGATGACTAGCTGAGTCCATGAGAAACAAGAAAGTATAGAGGTAGCTAGAGGAGGTTTGAATATGAGGGTTGCAATGTTGTATTGAATTTGGTGCCCAGAGCAATGAATGCAAAATGGATGGTATCCCAATGGAGCGGAGGGTAACAAAGGTTAGTGTGGCAGCTTCATTCATGATAGGTGCAATAGAGCCAATCTAGTGAGAGGAAGACCAATTAGGAATCAAGGAGTAAGATTGTAAGAGGACGGCTAAGGTTCTGGCAGAGTCATTGATTGAAGGAACAAGTCAATGCCAAAAATGTCTTAGGTAAACAGTCAGATTTTTATTTTAAAAACAGCACCACAGCTGGTTGTGCCTAGTATTGCAGCTCATCCCTTTTCGAGCCTACCGTAGATAGTCAAATGAACCCATACTGAATGCATGTTGTTGGTGACCCATGCCCATAAGTTCTTACATTCTTCTCTTCTACATTGGAATGGGGCTGAGCGGAAGTTTTTACCCAGTGTCAGGTCGGAAAAGCCACTATTTATTCTAGGGATGATGGTGGTTCCAAGGGTAAGACTTTTTGAACAGCTACACATATTAATGATAGGACTGCATTTACATTTTCCAGTAGGTTCTTGCTTTTATAGGAAGTGATGATGTTCCTTGGAGGCCACATAGTCAATGGCTGACCATGCCTCTTTCCAATAAGAGCCGAGTGGAGCCAGAAGGTCACAGAGTGGCACAGTGCATTCCTAGTACCACTTTGTTGCATTCAGGGATAATCCCCTTATATTTTTGAAAAAGTTATTAGGAAAAATGTAAGATATTAATGTCTGTTTAATCCTCTAATTACAAACACTTTCTTGGCTCTTAATTCTGCTGCAGATGCCATTAATATACATCTGGAAAATTCCTGCCTCGTTGCAGAGCTGTTATTTGGCTCTTTTGCCGTAAAAGTGACATTCACTTATAATTTATGAGTCTCATACAATTATCTGTTATCACTGCTTAAAATGATTATGTCTACAACAAAAATATACGATGTAACCAGCATGCTGTAATCTCTGATTAATTATACTCTACTACCTTAAGAGCCTGCCAGCCAATGGTGATGGCTCCTGCAAAAATAGCCCTAAGCGTCTGCATGGAAAGGTTAGTACAGTACATTGAGAGAATGTGAACTGTGGGTTAATGACATTCGCATAAGACGCTGCACAGGAGGCCTCATCGGACAAGTGCTTCTCTAAAGTTGAGTTTAATAAGCACTTGCACTTTCATTAATTTAATAGCGCTATATGAAATAGACACCATTTCTGCAGTTTATTTTAACGGGCCGCAATCTGCACTTTTGAGCACCAGTTTACTTAAAAAGTTTAGAATCTTTGTAAATACATGATGTTACTTATTTAGTACTAATCTGAGTTACTCCAATACTTATCCTGTACTGATCCTGAGTTCCATTCTGTATTATACTCCAGAGCTGCACTCACTATTCTGCTGGTGCAATCGCTGTGTACATACATTAACTTACTTATCCTGTACTGATCCTGAATTACATCCTGCATTATACTCCAGAGCTGCACTCACTATTCTGCTGGTGCAGAGTGCTATTGCATTTGTGTTTTTGCGTTTGTATGTGTATATATATTACATTACTTATTCTGTACTGAACCTGAGTTACATCCTGTATTATACTCCAGAGCTGCACTCACTATTCTGCTGGTGGAGTCACTGTGTACATACATTACATTACTTATCCTGTACTGATCCTGAGTTACATCCTGTATTATACCCCAGAGCTGCACTCACTATTCTGCAGGTGGAGTCACTGTGTACATACATTACTTATCCTGTACTGATCCTGAGTTACATCCTGTATTATACTACAGAGCTGCACTCACTATTCTGCTAGTGCAGTCACTGTGTACATACATTACATTACTACTGATCCTGAGTTACATCCTGTATTATACCCCCAGAGCTGCACTCACTATTCTACTGGTGCAGTCACTGTGTACATACATTACATTACTTATCCTGTACTGATCCTGAGTTACATCCTGTATTATACTCCAGAGCTGCACTCACTATTCTGCTGGTGGAGTCAATGTGTACTTACATTACTTATCCTGTACTGATCCTGAGTTACATCCTGTATTATACTCCAGAGCTGCACTCACTGTTCTGCTGGTGCAGACACTGTGTACATACATTATGTTACTTATTCTCTACTGATTCGGACTTACCACTGTATTCCTAATTGCAGTGAGTTGAATTGTCTCTCTCTACCTACTCACTAGTGTTGAGCGAATTGAAGTGCACAAAGTGGACTTCGATACGAATTTCAGGGAAAATTCGATTCGCCGCAAAGCCGAATTTCCTTGTGCTTCACGTTAACAAATCGATTTTCAATGAAATGGGTTAAAAAAAAAATCATACTTAATTTATCCATTTGAGCGCAAAGAGCCTGCCTCCATCTTGATTGAAGATCCTGCGAAATCTCATGCGAAGTGACGTATGATGTCACCACGCGGACTGATGTGATGATGTCATCACGGGCCATGCAAGATTTCGCTGGACACCACTATTCACACATTGCTTTGCCTTTGACAGATTCTGTATACCATGTCTTATAGAACGCAGGTACTGCTGCTGTAGAGGCTATAGCGTTCACTAAGCCTTTACAGGAGAACACAACGGTATTTTGTTCTTCCCTGTGTTTGGATACAATGTAGCAGCAGAAAGAGCTGGCCCCAATCTGAGACACCAGTGTATTCACAATGCTGTATTGAGATGTGCTTACCATGTATGATGCAGGTTTGGCAGCAATGTTCTCCTCTTCAGTACTCAGTGGGGACAAGGTCTACACCTAAACAAGTCTGGCTCATTCATTGAGGCGCAGTGTTCATCCCACACATGTCGGCTAGCACATTTGTTGGCTGCTATTTACCTCTATAGACCTGAAGCCAACAAAACCTCTGCTCGGTGCACCAGAACAACAATGTGCAATTCCTGTGCCCATTTCTATTTTCTGCCTGCCTGTAAGTGAAGAACATGGCCATATGCTGGGATGATTGTGCTCGAATTATGTTTCTATCATGGGAAATCTACAGATGGTTATGCAAAGTATTATTACACCTCACCCATTCAAAGGCTTAACAGGACATATGGGAAGGAGATGTCCTACCAGACTATATAGCCGTGAGAACTACTTCAGTTATCCCTTATAGGGAGGAATTTTGCATTGGCTACAAGACCACTTGAGCTTTGTATCATAGGGGGTAAGTGAAGTTGCACCGAAATTTGGCACCGTTCAGCAAAAAACCTTAAAGGGGTTTGGAGCACATAAGTATTGGCAACATATCATCAACATCAGATTGATAGGGGACCGGCTCCCGACACCCCTGCTGATCAGCTGTTGGAAGGGACCACAGCTGATGGTGAGCACTTCCTCCTCTTTCGTGTTTGGTAACGTCATGCCCATCAGTCATGTGCACTTTTTGTAGCTCAATTTAGTTCCTACAGATCCTCAATTAATAGTGCAGTGGCTCCACAACTTCAGTTAGCGTGGGACCTCATAGAATATTTTATTTATTAACAGGACTGATCATCAGAACCCAATGTTGGGGGTCACCGTTATATTTGACATTTTACCACTGTGCGATGTAACCTTGTAATATAAAGTTAATTTAATCACCATTATGATACTGCCTCCTGTGTACAAGAATATAACTACTATAATACTGCCTCCTATGTACAAGAATATAACTACTATAATACTGTTCCTATGTACAAGAATATAACTACTATAATACTGCCTCCTATGTACAAGAATATAACTAGTATAATACTGCCTCCTATGTACAAGAATACAACTACTATAATACTGCCTCCTATGTACAAGAATATAACTACTATAATACTGCTCCTATGTACAAGAATATAACTAGTATAATACTGCCTCCTATGTACAAGAATATAACTACTATAATACTGCTCCTATGTACTAGAATATAACTACTATAATACTGCTCCTATGTACTAGAATATAACTACTATAATACTGCTCCCATGTACAAGAATATAACAACTATAATACTGCTCCTATGTACAAGAATATAACTAGTATAATACTGCCTCCTATGTACAAGAATATAACTACTATAATACTGCTCCTATGTACAAGAATATAACTACTATAATACTGCTCCTATGTACAAGAATATAACTACTATAATACTGCTCCTATGTACAAGAATATAACTTCTATAATACTGCCCCTATGTAAAAGAATATAACTGCTATAATACTGCTCATATCTATAAGAATATAACTATAATACTGCTCCTATCTACAAGAATATAACTACTATAATACTGCTCCTATGTACAAGAATATAACTTCTATAATACTGCCTCCTATGTACAAGAATATAACTGCTATAATACTGCTCCTATGTACAAGAATATAACTACTATAATACTGCCTCCTATGTACAAGAATATGACTACTATAATACTGCTCCTATGTACAAGAATATAACTACTATAATACTGCTCCTATGTACAGGAATATAACTACTATAATACTGCTCCTATGTACAGGAATATAACTACTATAATACTGCCTCCTATGTACAAGAATATAACTACTATAATACTGCTCCTATGTACAAGAATATAACTACTATAATACTGCCTCCTATGTACAAGAATATAACTACTATAATACTGCTCCTATGTACAGGAATATAACTACTATAATACTGCTCCTATGTACAAGAATATAACTACTATAATACTGCCTCCTATGTACAAGAATATAACTGCTATAATACTGCTCCTATCTATAAGAATATAACTACTATAATACTGCTCCTATGTACAAGAATATAACTACTATAATACTGCTCCTATGTACAAGAATATAACTACTATAATACTGCCTCCTATGTACAAGAATATAACTACTATAATACTGCTCCTATCTATAAGAATATAACTACTATAATACTGCTCCTATGTACAAGAATATAACTACTATAATACTGCCTCCTATGTACAAGAATATAACTACTATAATACTGCTCCTATGTACAAGAATATAACTACTATAATACTGCCTCCTATGTACAAGAATATAACTGCTATAATACTGCTCCTATCTATAAGAATATAACTACTATAATACTGCTCCTATGTACAAGAATATAACTACTATAATACTGCTCCTCTGTACAAGAATATAACTACTATAATACTGCTCCTATGTACAAGAATATAACTACTATAATACTGCTCCTATGTACAAGAATATAACTACTATAATACTGCTCCTATGTACAAGAATATAACTACTATAATACTGCTCCTATGTACAAGAATATAACTGCTATAATACTGCCCTCTTTGGATAAGGATAGTCATTTGAAAAGTTAGGATCCTTTTTCATATTGGAAGTGGGATTACTCGTTGCAGCACAAATCCCTTCCCAGTAAACTCTTTCCCCGGGCATTTTGGATGGTACAGCCTTCACTTGTAATGTGTTTAGTCTTTTCCTGTGCTATAATTCTCTTGGTCAGTGAAGCTTTCCAAGTCTCCCCTCACTTACCCAGTGGCACAGACACAGTCTCTATAAAGCGATTGTTTGAGAGCTCTTAAGCTGGAGCTCGTTCCTGGCATGTATCAGTGCACTTTGCCTTGATTCCTGATTTGCGATACAGAACAAAACTGCTGTTGATCATTCTTCCACTAAAGCATGTCAGGTGCGAGTCGTGAATGTAATAACTGATGACATTTTCACATGACTGTTAACTTCAAGTATTACAGGCAGAATTTCGGTGGCGTGGGTGGCCATACGGTAGTGTTACGCCTGTAATTTGTGTCCCGGTACATGTCACACGGTTGGGAATCAAATGCATTTACCACCATCTGTTTCGACTCTTCTGTAAAGATGTTATAGTATTCGGCTGTTGAGGAGTAAACATGACTGACTATTGGACTTGCTCATACCGCTATATTGTCTCTGGGTTGACAATCCAGATGGTGACTCTTTCACTGCACGGATACAAGGAGATTATTTATGTGTTAATTACATTGGATTTATATTTATGTGGTTATTATATGCTAAAAATTCTCCATTCTTTATTTGGATGGATGATTCCAGAGATATAATGGGACATCACTGTGACCAATATTCCTGTAATGCAATATCACTGTGTGAATTATTCCCATACTCTGACATCACTGTGTGCACTATCCCTGTACTGTGACATCATTGTGTTTATTATCCCTGTACTGTGACATCACTGTGTTTATTATCCATGTACTGTAACATCACTGTGTTTATTATCTCTGTACTGTGACATCATTGTGTTTATTATCCATGTACTGTAACATCACTGTGTTTATTATCTCTGTACTGTGACATCATTGTGTTTATTATCTCTGTACTGTGACATCACTGTGTTTATTATCCCTGTACTGTGACATCACTGTGTTTATTATCTCTGTACTGTGACATCACTGTGTTTATTATCCCTGTACTGTGACATCACTGTGTTTATTATCCCTGTACTCTGACATAACTGTGTTTATTATCTCTGTACTGTGACATCACTGTGTTTATTATCTCTGTACTGTGACATCACTGTGTGAATTATCCCTGTACTGTGACATCACTGTGTTTATTATCCCTGTACTGTGACATCACTGTGTTTATTATCCCTGTACTATGACATAACTATGTTTATTAACTTTGTACTGTGACATCACTGTGTTTATTATCCCTGTACTGTGACATCACTGTGTTTATTATCCCTGTACTGTGACATCATTGTGTTTATTATCCCTGTACTGTGACATCACTGTGTTTATTATCCCTGTACTGTGACATCACTGTGTTTATTATCTCTGTACTGTGACATTACTGTGTTTATTATCCCTGTACTGTGACATCACTGTGTTTATTATCCCTGTACTGTGACATCATTGTGTTTATTATCCCTGTACTGTGACATCACTGTGTTTATTATCACTGTACTGGGACATCACTGTGTTTATTACCTCTGTACTGTGACATCACTGTGTTTATTATCCCTGTACTGTGACATCACTGTGTTTATTATCCCTGTACTGTGAAATCACTGTGTTTATTATCTCTGTACTGTGACATTACTGTGTTTATTATCCCTGTGCTGTGACATCACTGTGTTTATTATCCCTGTGCTGTGACATCACTGTGTTTATTATCTCTGTACTGTGACATCACTGTGTGCACTATCCCTGTACTGTGACATCACTGTTTATTATCTCTGTACTGTGACATCACTGGTCGTATTATCCCTGTACTGTGACATCACTGTGTTTATTATCCATGTACTGTGACATCACTGTGTTTATTATCTCTGTACTGTGACATCACTGTGTGCACTATCCCTGTACTCTGACATAACTGTGTTTATTATCTCTGTACTGTGACATCACTGTTTATTATCTCTGTACTGTGACATCACTGTGTGAATTATCCCTGTACTGTGACATCACTGTGTTTATTATCCCTGTACTGTGACATCACTGTGTTTATTATCCCTGAACTGTGACATCACTGTGTTTATTATCCCTGTACTGTGACATCACTGTGTTTATTATCCCTGTACTGTGAAATCACTGTGTTTATTATCTCTGTACTGTGACATCACTGTGTTTATTATCCCTGTGCTGTGACATCACTGTGTTTATTATCCCTGTACTGTGACATCACTGTGTGCACTATCCCTGTACTGTGACATCACTGTGTTTATTATCTCTGTACTGTGACATCACTGTGTGCACTATCCCTGTACTGTGACATCACAGTGTTTATTATCTCTGTACTGTGACATCACTGTGTGTATTATCCCTGTACTGTGACATCACTGTGTTTATTATCTCTGTACTGTGACATCACTGTGTGCACTATCCCTGTACTGTGACATCACTGTGTTTATTATCTATGTACTGTGACATCACTGTGTTTATTATCTCTGTACTGTGACATCACTGTGTGCACTATCCCTGTACTCTGACATAACTGTGTTTATTATCTCTGTACTGTGACATCACTGTTTATTATCTCTATACTGTGACATCACTGTGTGAATTATCCCTGTACTGTGACATCACTGTGTTTATTATCCCTGTACTGTGACATCACTGTGTTTATTATCTCTGTACTGTGACATCACTGTGTTTATTATCCCTGTGCTGTGACATCACTGTGTTTATTATCCCTGTACTGTGAAATCACTGTGTTTATTATCTCTGTACTGTGACATCACTGTGTTTATTATCCCTGTGCTGTGACATCACTGTGTTTATTATCCCTGTGCTGTGACATCACTGTGTGTATTATCCCTGTACTGTGACATAACTGTGTTTATTATCCCTGTACTGTGACATCACTGTTTATTATCCCTGTACTGTGACATCACTGTGTTTATTATCCCTGTACTGTGAAATCACTGTGTTTATTATCTCTGTACTGTGACATCACTGTGTTTATTATCCCTGTGCTGTGACATCACTGTGTTTATTATCCCTGTGCTGTGACATCAATGTGTTTATTATATCTGTACTGTGACATCACTGTGTTTATTATCTCTGTACTGTGACATCACTGTGTTTATTATCTCTGTTCTGTAACATAACTGTGTTTATTATTCCTGTATTGTGACATCACTGTGTTTATTATTCCTATATTGTGACATCATTGTGTTTATTATCCCTGTATTGTGACATCACTGTGTTTATTATTCCAGTATTGTGGCATCACTGTGTTTATTATCTCTGTACTGTGACATCACTGTGTTTATTATACCTGTACTGTGACATCACTGTGTTTATTATTCCTGTATTGTGACATCACTGTGTTTATTATTCCTATATTGTGACATCACTGTGTTTATTATCCCTGTACTGTGACATCACTGTGTTTATTATCCCTGTTCTGTGACATCACTGTGTTTATTATCCCTGTACTGTGACATCACTGTGCTTATTATCCCTGTACTGTGACATCACTGTGTTTATTATCCGTGTGCTGTGACATCACTGTGTTTATTATCCCTGTTCTGTGACATCACTGTGTTTATTATCTCTGTACTGTGACATCACTGTGTTTATTATCTCTGTTCTGTGACATCACTGTGTTTATTATCTCTGTACTGTGACATCATTGATTATCCCTGGGCTGTGACATCACTGAGTTTATCTCTGTATTCTGACATAAGTGTTTTTATTACACCTGCACTGTGACATGACTTTGTACATTATCCCTGAAGTGTGACATAATTTTAAGCATTATCCCAAGCATTCCCAGAGTTGTAATTTTCTGAACTTGTGGCTGAAAGTAGTCATGGTGGAGTGAGGTCCCATTCTAAATTTTACTTTTGGGGCCACTCCTGTACGTTCTGTACAAATGGACGGATGTATGGATGACAGAATACATATGTGTGTACTTAGTAATGAGGCAGACCCTACTGCTACTCTGGCACTCATGAGGGGTACAAACTCACGCCAGCACTCCCTCTCAACAATTTCATAATGCTATTGGTTAACAAAGAGATCAAAATGTTTTTGATATTTTTTTCTTTTTTTTGTGTGTAGTTGTGAAGGGTCTGATGAGGAAATTTCTTAAAGATTAATTCTGCAGTAGTTTTACTGTAATCCTATGCAAAATTATATTGTACATCACACTCAGCACCGCTACATCTGTGTGCATCCTGATAATCTTATCTTAGTGTATTTTAAGCTCATTAGCAATGATACGGTATGGTCGGATGATGTAAGCGTTCAGAGCCAGATGAAATGTAGGTCATTGTTCTGGCTCATCCTTTACCTTGGCTATGATGTTAGCTGCCTCCGAACATGAGTATAGAAATATTGTCCATTTACATCTGTTCCATCAGAGGGCCTGACCCCCCCCCCCCCTCCCCATTTATATTTACTCCAAAAGGATTCCTTGGTGGCTTGGTAATTAGTTAAATTAGCCATTGATGAGCCAGACGGCTAACACTGGATCTGTGATTGAGTGAGGCCAGTGTTTAAGAAGCATATGCATGTCCAGAAGGTATTTTCGTATTCCAAATCCACCAATGAAACTAATATCATTATTTGTATAACTTGGGTCTCCTGAGCGCAGACGCGATAGATTTACGGTTACAAAAATGTCAGAAATTCTCAAAAAATGTTCAAGAATATAAGAAATGTAATAAAATAAAATGTAAAACAAAAGGCATAAAATAAAAATGGAATAAAAACAAGCGTTGTGCCGCTACAGGAGGTTCAGCTAAAAGTCCCATTTGTGAACCTATTTTTGTTCTCGGAATTTGGACGCGTTTCCTTAATGCAGATTACTACGGTTCATTTCCTAGAATAAGTGACGGCATTGGCTGCCAATTCTGAAGAGATTTTTTTGTTTTGTTTTGCGCAAACCTGTAAACAAGTTTCTTGGGATTTTGCCTGCCTTTACAGTACATTGGTGGACGACCACACTGTTTTTAAAGTAAAATAAGTTAACATTTTCTGAAAGCATCATAAAATATTCATTTCAATAACCCAAAAATTTGGTCAAGTTTCACTTTAGATTTGGACCCCATTCTGCTTATTATGTTATATAGGAACATGGCTGTACATTTTAGACAGCTATCGCCTGAACCCTCATTTGGCCGACAGCGGTTTCTCCCACTTCCGGGAAGCATGCATGTTTTCTGAATAAGAAAAGGGGAGAAAACTGCTGCCAAACACCTCTGCCGGTGGCTCATCTCCCCAAGAGCAATAAGATAGGGCATGTTAACATCCAGGTGCCTGATACTTCTCTCCCCGGACACCTGTCCTTAGAGGATAGTCGAGAGTCCACTTTAGATGGCTGATCAGTCACTGGCAAAGTTGGAGGGTTCGACAGGCATCAACGTCATTTGTATGGCCAGCTTTTACAAGAGGTGGATTGATGTTATCTAAGTCTCCAGTCTGGGTCTAATGATGTCATCATGCATACCATGAACTGGAAGTAGTAATGTCTGAGGAGGACTATGACAGTGGGAATGACTGAAACATGGCTGGATGATAGCTTTGTCATAGTAGGAATAACTGAGACATGGCTGGATGATAGCTATGACTGGGTGGTTAACGTACAGGGTTACAGTCTGTTTAGAAAAGATCGTAAAAACCGGAGAGGGGGAGGGGTCTTCCTTTATGTAAAGTCCTGTCTAAAGCCCACAGTCCGAGAAGATATAAGTGAGGGACATGAACATGTGGAGTCACTGTGGGTAAAAATACATAGAGGCAAAAACAATAATAAAATACTAATAGGAGTTTATTATAAACCACAGAAAATCTACCACTAAACGAAATAGACGACTCAGCAAATCATAATGAGGTGGTTATTATGGGAGACTTCAACTACCCAGATATAGACTGGGAAACTGAAACCTGAACATCTCATAAAGGAAACAGGTTCTTGGATATAATCAAAGACAATTACCTTTCCCAACTGGTTCAGAACCCGACTAGAGGGACGGCCATACTGGACTTAGTATTAACCAATAGACCTGACAGAACAACAGATGTGCAGGTCGGAGGACACCTGGTAAATAGTGACCATAAAATAATAACTTTCCAATTGTCATTCTAAAGAGTGTTTCTTCAGGGAGGAACAAAAATACCAAACATCAAAAAAGCAAGAATAAAAATGCAGCCACAAAATTGGATATTTTTAAAGGCATCCTAAAATCTTAAACATTAAACTAAAAAGAGACCAGACAAAAAACAAAGAGACCAAGAGAGGGTATAAATCCTAAAACATACAAATTAACACATATATCAAATGGAAAATAAGTCGTAAACATGTTGGCAAAATAATGAAGTCAAAGTCCCACAAGTCCGTTGTTCACTGTAGTCCTACAAGACTTCGGTGATAATGAATTTCCCTTGCTGGAGCCCATACATTTGAATGCTGTACGGAGATGAATCTCTGTACAGCATTCAAATTAATCGAATCCAAAGCTTGATTCGCTAAACACTAGTGAGGAAGCACTGAAAACTATAAGGAAAAAAATAGAATATGTAAAAAACAGATAAAATCAGCCAAGCTGGAGACAGAGATACCCATTGACAAAATAACCCTAAAATGTTTTTCAGTTATATAAATGTAAAAACATTAAATCTGAAACTGTTGGTCCCTTTATAGATTAATGAGGGAGGAGTTGTAGAGAGCGATGCTGAGAAAATTAAGCTATTAGATTTTTTTTCTCCACTGTATACATTGATGAAATACAGAATGTGAAAATAAATTCCCCATTAAAAGTGGCCTATCTGACCCAGGAAAAAGATTAAAATAGACAAATCATTGGGCCCAGATGGCACACACTCTGTATCCTAAGAGAATTAAGTAATGTCATAGGCAGACCCTTATTTCTGATATTTAAGGACTCTATAATGACAAGGATTAGTGCTTAGCAAATGTGGTGCCAATATTCAAAAAGGGATCAAAAATTGAGCCAGGAAACTATAGGCTGGTAAGTCTAAAATCTTCCGTGGGTAAACTGTTTGAAGGTTTTCTAATAGATGCTATTCTGGAGTGTCTCAATGAAAATAAGTGTATAAGACCATATAAGCATGGCTTCATGAGGGATCGGTCCTGTCAAACTAATTCCTCTGGATCAACTTTCAGGATAACAGACTGAACTGGATGTCTTTTTTCAGCCTTACAAACTATGTTACTAAGGCCTGTATTACACCAACAGATTATCCGTCCAATTTCTGTCCAATCAGACCAATATTTGGTGTGTATAACAAAAGATCTGTGTGTGTAAACGGCCATCTGACCAATGTTCAGATAATCTGTTGGTGTAATACAGGCCTATGTCACTATGTGTAGCATGATATCATCAATAGTATGGTAAATATTTTTGAAGAAAAATATATTTCGTTCAGTGGAAGCACCAGGTCCAGTCCAGTAGTCTGTAAGGTGTGTAAGAGGAAATATGGGCCCCTTCACTGGCCACATGCTAAGGCATTGCACTGGTAATGTACCATTATGGTGATATGAGATCAGAAGGAAGGCTATTATACTTGTTCTGCCAACAGCAACCCCATCGAAACCGCCATAGCCATGAATGCTCAACTAAGCCAAATGTCCCTGTATTTAAAATGGGGAGAGGGGAGAAGGCAGTTGTCCTCCAGCTCTGGTGGTAGATTAATTCCTCTGAGCGAAAATGGATTGGGCATGTTAGAAAGCAAAAACCCGATCCCTCTTTCCCCTGATAATTGTTGTCCTGGGAAAGTGAAGACACCTCCATATCAATTCGATGGTCAAAATTTACCACCAAAATCAGCCAATATTAGATTAATGGTTTTAAGAATTGACCAGGTGGATAACTTATTTCCAAGGGCATATGCAACATAGAGGTGGCTTACGCAGCCACAATGGGAGCCCCAGAGGGAAGCACCCCAGTGATGGGGTCTCCACAAGTAATGTAGTGTTAGCAAACAAGAAAGTGGAAAGTGTACTAAAGTCAGAAGCGGACAACAGAACCCGCTGTTACACGTGGTTAGAAGTGTGATGATGTCAGCAGCTGGAAAGGTTTCCACAGGATAAGTGATAAATGCATGATGATTGGCGGTCTAACTGTTGGGACCCCCACGGATCGTTAGTCCCCAGTGTGAATGGAGTGGTGGGTGCATGCAATCTATGGGACTGCTGAGTGCAGTGCTCAGCTATTTTCCTCAGTCCCACAGAGACGAAAGGATGCATGCACATCACTGCTCTATTCACACATGGACTCTAGGACACCTGTTCTTGTGATCATGGGGTCCCAACTGTTGGACCTCTAGCAATCATACTTTTATCAGCTCTCTTGTGGATAAATGTTAATAGGAAAACTTCAAAGTGCGAAAAAGAAACTGGGGAGCCTGAAGAAAATCTGAGTGCTTTAGGGGTGCGAGCCATGGGATGTTCGCATCCAGTCTTGGAGCTTCAGATTGTATAGAAAGGTCTACAGTATATTGTTATATACCAAGGAAGATGGTAACCTACATCAATTAACTATAGATGATGCCCAATCTATATTATCTTTACCATGGGTGACTACACCCAAAGCCTTTGGCATTGGATTACGTTGGCTCATGGGCCATATGCTCTTGTTGCCACTCTACCAGTTGAGTCCTTGGTGGAGAAAAATCATCATCATCATCATTTTTTCGATTTCTTTACTATAAAAGCCTGTGCCTTTCGATATTTTTTCTGATCTTGTAGTACCTCAGATATCTTTGGCTAGCATGTAAATGTCTACTCTTGTCCTGGAAAAAAAAAGAGGGAAAACTAACAGAAAAAAAACGGAATAAATGAAATATGCTAAATACGTCAATTTAATAAGCTTAATATTTGAATAGACATGAGGCAATTTTGTACATAATTAAATTAAAGGCTGCGCCATCACATCCTGGAATCTCCCGGGCCCCTGTGTTGCCAGAGAATATTAAGGTTGTTGTTTAACGATAAGGGATTATAAATACAATTAATGGAGCATAATGGATGGATACAATGTTGCCTATATTTGTGTATTCATTCCGCCACATAGAAGAAGGGTTGGATACATTTTTGAGCTATTACTTGCAGCCATTTCAGTCCTATGAATCCATTGTGTAGCGAATTGTAACTCCCATTTATAATTTAAGAAGTTGGTTAGACATAGTGCAGGGAACCTGCGTGTGATGGACGCTTTCTTTTCATTCTGCTCTCCCCATGGTACTAATTAACGTGAAATACAGTACTATGCTCCAGAAACGGCTTTCTTTAATTGTCAAATTATAAAAGACAGAACTGGCTATCTCGCTAGCTGGCGTATTAAGTCAATATAGCTATTTATTCTGCTCTGTAACTTCTCAGCGCTTGTGTTTCGGGTCTTTCAACAGTAAATCATTTGCTGTGCCGGTAGAGTTTCGGTAATTAAACGCTATCACACTGGCTTCACCCAATAAACAGATTCTGAAATGCGGTAACTTCTTCTTTCCCACATCAACATCAACCTTGTTTTCTTTTTGTGCTTCACTTTGTTACATTTTAATATTTTTTTCCCCCTCATTCATTGCAAGCACTGGATTTAAGAAAATGTAGGCAAACGTTATCTACTGCATTAGACTCCGTCCATCAGGTAGGCCACACCTTAAGACTGCTCCTCTACTGATATGGGTATTATGTGTGCACTACTATGACTGTTACTGTTATATGGACCCTAATATTGCTTTATACAGATTTGATTCATGGTCATACTGTTATATGGATACCCATGTACGGGAGCTAATTCATATATAGTTGGCACTACTATGTGGTAGTTATGGCATTCACTATTAGTAATATTGAGTTATTAACCAGACATATTCACATGGTGGTAGGCCTACAGAAAGCTTTTTAACCAGGGCTTGAGATATTTTACCCTTTCACGGCATCCAGCATACAGGTACGGTGGATGTTAGGTCTTTACATGTTGTACCTTTTACAAAATGTCTGCGATTGGTAATAACACCAATCACAGACATTTAACCTCTCAGATACTGTGGTCAATTGTGATCACCTCATCTAAAGCTGCTCTCCCCGGGAGTGCTGCACTACCGAGGCCTGAACTGCTCCCCCATGCGGAGATCAGACAGTCATTCATTGTCTACAAAAGTGTAAGTCTCTATGAAGAAACCCATGCTATTTCAATTGTAGTTCTTATGGAGCCCTGCAGGTGGAAGGGCACAATAAGAACATAGCGAATTTAGCCTTCATTGAAACAATAATTCATTGCAATGTAACGCATAAATGATCTGAAGATCACATATTCAAACTCCCTGGGGGTGTTTTAAAAAAGTAAATAAAATAAAAAAAAGTCTAAAAAAGAAAGGTTTTTAAAATATGAAAAAATATTAAACTTAACATTACTCCCTTTTCCCATACTAAAAATAAAAATAAACTATATAAAAAATATATATATACTGTATCATCGGCATGTTCACATCCCAAAATGCCCAAACTATTAAAATATATACTTATTTACACTATACGGCCTTACAGAGAATTTTTTTTATGAAAAGTGATTAAAAAAAAGCCATACACACCCTAAAATTGTATCACTGAAAAATATAGCTCACCCAACAAAAAAATTAGCCCTCACACAGCTCTATAGATCTAAATATAAAAAAAAATATGGCAATGAAAAAGAATAATTTTTTCCAAAGTTTTTACTTTTAAATGTTAAAACACAGGCAAAACTACTGTATATAAATGTGGTATCATTATAATCGTAAAGACCCAGAGAATTAAGAGAAGAGGTCAGTTTATCGCATAGGAGAAAGATGTAAAAACGAAACTCATAAAAATGTGGTCCACATTTGGAATTTTTTTCCCAGCTTCCTAATACATCGTATGCAATATTAAATGGTGCCATTAGAAATATAACTTCTCTTGTAAACAACAAGCCTTTATATTACTATGTGACCATAAAGATTAAAAAAGTTATGGCTCTGAGAAGGCAGGGAGTTAAAAATGAAAACACAAAAATGGAAGGTTTCTGAGTCGAGATGGGCTTAAACTATGTACAGATGTAGCAAAGTTTAACTTGACACTTGATGTGTTAAATGCCTAGTAGCAGCAAACTTTAACTTGACATTTCAGTGTCTATTGTTGTGTTGTCATCTGAACATTTGCTGCAACTGTGTTTTTAAGGTGCTTTGACTTAACTTAAACCTTGCTACCTCTGTATCTGACTGTCACGGTCCCTCCCGTGACAGAGGTGAGAAGATCGGATAGACTTGCTGCATGTGAGGCTATCTTACAGGTCTCTCTGTTTTTTTCTTTGTATGTTGTTGTTTGGCGGGATCTCACCTCTCCTCAGGTGCCGCTCGTTATCAGTGATGAGGCTATTTAGGTCTGCCTCACACTGCTTGATATTTCCTTGGGAGTTGCTAGAGCTTGTTTGTCTTGGATCTCCTGCTTCTCCATTCATCTTAAAGCTAAGTTCAAGTTGTCTGTTCTGTTTGTTGTTCTCTGGTGTGTTTTGGTTCTAGGCTTCAGGGAGATGCGGGTTTCTTCATCTAGGAAGGAACCAGCTGTCTTGTCTCCTGCTACCTATCCTAGGGCTCGTAAGTTTTAGCAGGGCATAGGTATCCGGCGTTTGAGCATTTCCACCATCAGGATCTGCTCATACTGGCAGGAGTTAGGGAAAGGCCTAGGGATTGCTAGGAGGTCACCATCCCTCTTCCTTAGCTTTTGAGGCCTAGACTGTTGTCTATTTCTTTTGTGTGTATCTGGTATTTTCCCCTTCCCCATTACCCGTGACATTATCAACCGCAAAAAATTTTTTTTTGCATTTGTGTATTTCAGTGCAACTATGGATACTGTTTCTGCACTGGTTGATCGTATGCAGTGGCTGTCTTTGGAGGTAGCTGACCTCCGTACGGCCGTTGCACAATTTCAGAGACCACAGGCGGTGGGTTCCTACAGCGGGAACCAAGCCTGCTCTGAACCTAAGGTTTTCCGGGGGAAGTGACAACTTTATTCGGTTCAGGGAGTCGTGCAAATTATATTTTAGACTACGTCCTAACTCTTCTGGGGACGAGAGTCAAAGAGTGGGGATTATTATTTCATTACTTAAAGGTGACAGGCTTTCTCTTTGCCAACCGGATCACAATCCCTCTGGTCGGTAGATGAATTTTTCAGAGCTCTGGGAGTTATCTACGATGACCCAGATCAGGTTTCCCTGGCCGAATCTAAGTTGCGTGGTTTGCGGCAGGGAGAGCGTTCTGCAGAGTCCTATTGCTCTGAATTTAGGAGGTGGGCCACTGATACGGAGTGGAATGACCCAGCTCTCCGTAGTCAATTCTGTCAAAGGCGCGGCATTTCACGAAAATCCAGAATCATTGGAGGCTGCTATGTCTCTAACGGTACATATTGATAGATGCCTGACGGAAAGATCTAAAGTTCCTTTCGCCCGGGACGTACTATTATATGGGGGAGCGGCCTCTTCTGACACTCTGCGTGAAGAGACACTCAACCTCATGTCTGGTGATGAGCCAATGCAATTGGGGCAGGTCACTCCTGGACCAGGTGATAAAACTTTAGGGTTAAGAAAAGACTTTGCTTTTTCTGTGGTAAAGGAGGACATTTTGTTAACGTATTTACTTATGTTAATCATCAAGGTGAAAAGAAAAAAAAACTGAATGTGTTTAATCCTCTTCTCACTCTTGGTAGTGTGGTTGGGGAATCTGAGAATGTACTTTTGTCATTTACCGGTAGTACCCGATTTCTCCTGCCTGCCAAGGTGGTGCTAGACTCGAAAACTGTGGAAATTGAAGTATTTATTGACAGTGGGGCAGGGGTTAATCTAGTGGAAGGCCAGTTTGTCCGTATGCATGGTTTGACAACAAGCGCATTAGACAAAAATAATTCTGTGTTTGCGATTGATCCGCCCCTCTCTCTCAAAAGTGTCCGTCTCAAATGTTGCAGGACATTCGCCCGAAGGTGGGAGATTCTCATATTGAATCCATTTCATGTTTTGTGCTGGAGGGTTTGCCTGCTCCTCTGGTGCTAGGTTTACCATGGTTAACCAAACATCCAAATCACCAGTGGCTGCAGGGTTCTTCTTTGTTAAAAAAAGGATGTAACTCTTAGGCCATGTTTTGAGCTTAATCGCATCACTATCCTAGATGCCTATCCCCTTCCTTTGATCCCAGATTTATTCAATCAGATTGTAAGGTATTCGCTAGATTGGATTTGAGGGGGGCATATAATCTGTCAAGAGTCAAGGAAGGGGACGAATGGAAAACGGCCTTTAATACTCCTGAGGGTCATTTTGAGAATCTGGTCATACCTTTTGGTTTGACCACTTCTCCTGCTGTTTTTCAACACTTCATCAATAACATCTTTCATCATCTGGTGGGCAGGTTTGTGGTGGTTTATCTGGATGATATTTTAACTTATTCCCCTGATATGGAGACGCATGAGCAATCACGTGAAACAGGTGTTACAGATCCTAAGAGAGAATAAATTGTATGATAAAATGGAGAAGTGTGTATTTGCGGTCCAGAACTTCAATTCCTGAGGTACCTACTCTCATCTGTGGGTTTTCGTATGGATTCGGAAAAAGTCCGTACTCTGTTGGACTGGGATCGACCCGAAGATCTGAAGGCACTCATGCGATTTTTGGGGTTCACCAACTACTACCGTAAATTTATCTTGAATTGCTCAACTGTTGTTAAACCTTCAACTGATATGACTAAGAAAGGCGCAGATTTCTCAGTCTGATGTGAAGAAGCATTACATGCTTTTTCAGTGATAAAGGAATGTTTTGCTTCTGCTCCTATTCTGGTGCAATCTGATGTGTCACAACCATTCATTGTGGAAGTTGACGCATCAGAGGTAGGGGTTGGAGCAGTCTTGTCGCACGGTCCTTCTCCTAGCAAATGGCGCCCTTGCTCCTTTTTCTCTAAAAAACTCTCTTCTGCCGATAGAAATTATGATGTAGCTAATAGAGAGTGGCTGGCCATTAAATTGGCTTTTGAGGAATGGCGTCATTAGTTGAAAGGAGCGATTCATCCCGTTACGGTAATTACTGATCATAAAAATCTGGCCTACCTGGAGTCGGCTAAACGTCTGAACCCAAGGCAGGCCAGATGGTCGTTGTTTTTTACTAGATTTCATTTCATTGTCACTTATCGTCCTTGGATTAAAAACCTCAAAGCGGATGCCTTGTCACGTAGCTTTCCTGGGGGAGAGGGGGGGATTTGGAGGATCCTGCTCTGATATTGGCTGATGGTGTGGTTGTATCCGCCCTTTATCCTGAACTTGAGGTAGAGGTGTTGGAGGCCCATGGAGAGGCACCTGATTCCTGTCCTCAAGGGAAGTTTTTTGTCCCTTTGGAACTACGACACAAAGTGTTTAAGGAACATCACAATACTGTTCTTATGGGACACCCTGGGAGCAGATCCACTATGGATCTCATTTCCCGGTGATTCAGGTGGCCAGGGTTACGTAAATGTGTTGAGGGCTATGTGGCAGCTTGTGAGACTTGTGCGCGTGCTAAGGTGACTCATACTCGGCCTTCAGGATCTCTACTTCCCATCTGACCCTGGACTCATTTGTCCATGGACTTTATCACAGAATTACCTAACTACTCTGGAAAAACTGTGATTCTGGTGGTTGTTGACCGCTTCAGCAAGATGGCGCACTTTATACCATTATCAGGTTTAACTAATGCCAAAACTCTCGCTCAAGTGTTTGTCGATAACATTGTGAAACTTCACGGCATTCCCTCTGATGTGGTGTCTGATAGAGGGACTCAATTTGTTTCCAGATTCTGGAAGGCATTCTGTACTCATCTGGGGGCACAATTGTCCTTCTCTTCTGCCTTTCATCCTCAGTCGAACGGACAGACTGAGCGCACTAACCAGAATCTGGAGACTTATTTGAGATGTTTTGTCTCTGAGAATCAAGAAGGGTGGTCTTCATTTTTGTCGTTGGCCTGGTTTGCCATAAATAACCGTAGACAGGAGTCCACTGATAAGTTGACGTTTTTTTGGTGCATATGGGTTCCATCCGCAGTTTGGCACATTTTCTGGTACTGAGACTTCTGGTATACTGTATCTGAAGAGGAAAGATTCTCCTCTTCGTTGTCATCTATTTGGCGGAAGATTCAAAAGAATCTAAATAAAATGGGCAAAAAGTATAAATGTATGGCTGACAAGAGACGTATGAGTGGTCTGGACCTGAGTGTGGGTAATTCTGTGTGGCTGTCCACAAGAAACATTAAGTTGAAGGTTCCCTCTTGGAAGGGGGCCAAGGTTTATTGGGCCAAACAAGATCTCTGCCATAATTAATCCGGTGGCTTTTTGTATTGAACTTCTGCAGGCTTTGAAAATTCATAATGTGTTTCACAAATCATTGCTTAAAAGATATGTTGAACCTGCTGAACCGTCCTCCCTGCCACCCCCTACCGTCATGGTGAATGGTAATCTTGAGTTTCAGATTGCCAGAATAGTGAACTCATGTATTCTTCGTGGATCTCTTCAATATCTCGTACACGGTCCAGAGGAAAGAATGTGGGTTCCGGCGACCAACGTGAATGCCAGTCGCCTTGTGAAAGCCTTTCACAGGGCGCATCCTGATAAGGTTGGTCCTGGGTGTCCGGAGGTCACCCGTAGAAGGGGGGGTACTATCACGGTTCTCCCATGACAGAAGTGAGAAGATCGGATGGACTTGCTGCACGAAAGGCTATTTTACAGGTCTCTCTGTTTTCCTCTTTGTATGTTGTTATTTGGCAGGATCTCACCTCTCCTCAGGTTCTGCTTGTTACTGTATCAGTGATGAGGCTCTATTTAGGTCCGCCTCACACTGCTGACCATGCGGCTGATATTTCCTCTTGGAGTTGCTAGAGCTTGTTTGTCTTGGATCTCCTGCTTTTCCATTCATCTCAAAGCTAAGTTCAAGTTGCCTGTTCTATTTGTTGTTCTCTGGTGTGTTTTGGTTCTAGGCCTCAGGGAGACGCGGGTTTCTTCATCTGGGAAGCTGCTACCTATCCTAGGGCTCGTCAGTTTTAGCAGGGCATAGGTATCCGGCGTATCAGCATTTCCACCATCAGGATCTGCTCATATTGGCAGGAGTTAAGGAAAGGCCTAGGGATTACTAGGAGGTCACATCCCTCTTCCTTAGCTTTTGAGGCCTAGACTGTTGTCTATTTCTTTTATGTATATCTGGTGTTTTCCCCTTAACCATTACCCGTGACACTGACAGAACACAGAATACTCCTGTGGACTATAATTTATCTATTTTTATTTCACACACAGACATAGAAAGAATAGGATGTTCTCTACCATTAAGACCAAGATAGTTGCAACCTGTTGGGTGCTCATTGATCTTCACCGGGAACTTTGCGGCCAATAGAATGTCTCTCTTTAATGACCATCTACTCAACAACGTAGATCAGAACCATACAGCGAATTGTCCTTTCTCCCTTTCAGTAGGACATATCTATAGATCTCACATCACGTAGAATAAATGATCAGCCTGACATTTAATTTTTTTTTAGATTCCTACCCAAAGAACTTACAAAGATCTAAAGACCAATCTTGTCATATGTTCCCACGTTCTAGCTGAAAAGGATGACATTGACGTGCCCCCGAATTCACGGAACCATTAATGATGGGTTTGCTCCATGAGATAGACAAGTAGTTCATCATTAATATTTCTTTCCAACAATAGCATCTGCCTGGCACCCAAGTCTATGTAAAAAAATAAAATAAAATGACCGCCTTACTGCCAATTGGACTTTTTCTCAAAAAGAAAGAAAAAAATCAATCGAACCTTCCTACCCTTGTCTTGAATGTGATATAAAGCGGGGGACACACACAAGGTCCTTAACAACTTCAGATCCAGCAGATCATATCTATATCTTTTGTTCCATTTTTTTCAAAAACATTGTGTTGATCACCTTAGTGCTCATATTTTTTGTATTATTTGAAATCTTATATCCTCATTGACAGAAACCCCATTTTTTCAAGACTTTTTGTACACGTGGGACATTTTTTTCCTTCCTTTTTTCGATTCGTGCTGGAAAGACTTTCAATTAAGAGTGACCTTTAAGGCTTCTACTTTTTGATTCTGGCGATGTTGAATCTGATCTTAAATTAGTTTTTTTTTATCCTGAACACTTTGTTCTTTCTCTTCAGTTATTAGTTTCATACAGTTGTCAGTACCTCGCCTGTTAAGAGCAATAGGAAACATTGTAATAATCCTGAGAAAGGAATAAAGAAAATCTTCCAAGAATTGTCTATTGTGTCACCCAGGAATATAACCAAACTTTACTTTTTTCTTTTCTTTTTATTTTGCGCCTGACCTTGGTAGGCAGGTAAGAAATGCGCTTTTAATTAGATTTTTTTCTTCTTTTCTGAATGCTCACATAAAATGCTGTCTCTGGTCTCACTAAAGACAATGCAAAAAAAGAAGTGGGTACATACATGAATAAAAAGCGTGTTAGCGGGGAGGAAGGGAAGAGGAAACTTCAATGGAGTGTTATTTTGTCTGGATGTTATATCAAGGACGTGCTTATGATGCAAAATGTAACGACAATCTTGTGTATTGTACTTTGGGTCTTTTGAGACGTAAGAAACAACTTTTTTTTCTTCATCCTTTAGAGGTCCTTGGATGTACGTGAAGTGATACTGTGTTTAGTCTTCCACATCTGCATGATTGTTCTTACTATAGGGCTGAATAATCTGAGGAAACCACAAATTTGCTGCTGGCACCCAACTTTATGTTTTGTTTTTTTCTCTCCATAGTCAACTGAAGCTCCATATGTCTGGCCACTGTGCTATTCAAGGGGTTGTCCACTCCTTTATATTGGTAGCCAATACTGAAGATAGGTCATGAATATCAGATCTGTGGGGGTCTGACACCCTGAACCTTTGACGATCAGCTGTTTGGGGGGTAAACCCGGTGCCGGTAGTCGGCACCAGAACTACAGAGCTCCATTTATTGTGTAGTGGACAATGCTGGTTACCATTTACTTCAATGAGAGGAGCCGGTACATTGTGTCCATTACACAATGGATGGAGCTGTGCAGTTCAGGTTTTGAAGCTACTGCAGAGCAGCTGATCGATGGAGGTGCGGAGAGTCAGAGCCCTACCAATCTGATAGTGGTGGCCTATCTAATGTAAAAGAAGGGGGGGCAGCTTCATTAAAAGGGTTCACCAGGTCTATAAAATTGATGACCTACCAGACTCATGGGGAGTCCAATGTTTGTACCCATCGCTGATCAGTTCATTGGGGTGGCCATGGCTTTCCATTAAGGGTGATGGTTGGTATTGCAGTTAGTACTATTCACCTGAATGGGACTGATCTGCTTTGATCTTTAGTGGTGGCTGCGCCTTCTCCTGATATTTACAGTTTTAAAGTGAATTGGACTGAGCTGTAATACCAGGAACAGCCACCACTAAAAGTAAGGTGCTGATGCAGTACTTGATGGAACCCCATGACCCTTTCAATCCTCTAGTTGGTGGTCGTGCCGGACCTCCACCGATCAGATATTAACGCTCTATCCTATCTTAAGAATCAGTTTTGTAGAGTTGGTGAACCCTTTGGTTCGAGTATGCACCATGCAGCTCCATTTCATCTCTAAAATTGCTGGAGATAACCGAGCACTCCTTTCGGATTCTCTCTGCCAGTCTCATGCATCCTCGACTGCCTATCCATTAATACGGGTGGGGGGGGGGCTAAAAACCCTTGTTCTCGATGGAGGTCCCACTCACTGAGAAGTACCCCTTGTTAAAAGGGGTTGTCAAGGATTAGAAAAACAAGGCTGCCTTCTTTTAGAAGCAGCGCCCCATCTTTCCACTGGTTGTGTCTAGTACTGCAGCTCAGCTCCACTGAAATGAATGATGCTAAGCTGTAATACCACTTGTGAACAGGTGTGGCACTGTTTTTTGCTAATTTCTGCAGATTTTTAGAGCAGTATATCTTTTAATCAAATTATTCTGTTTCTAGATTACCCCTTTATGAAACAAATTTTTACAATTCAATTAACTTTCCCAAGTATTATATAACAAAGAATGCATTCATCCTAGTAAGTAGTCTCCCTCCTGTTAGAAAGGCCCAGATGGGTTCCCAGACAGGAGTGAATTAGACGTGTTTTAAACTTTGATGCTTCATTTCAGCGAGCCGTGTTATTTTCACAGTTGTGAGTTTCCCTTTGTATTTGCAGGTGTTTATTCTCTGAGTTTTGCTCGTGGCTCCATAACAGGGAGTTGGTTCTTGCTTGTTAACAAAAAAAATACAGAATTGCAGGTGGTAAATACTACAGTGCTCTCTCACTAAGAGGGAAAATTCTGGTTTTTATCTTTTTTTTTTTTTAACGGGACATGGAAGAAAATATTTGAAACTCTGTCTCGAAAAATCCAAAGCCAAAAGACTAATCCACCATAAACGAAATATCTGTCTTAAATAGGGCTAATATTCCATACTGATTACTTTCTGAATATCTTCATTTGCTTTTTCTCCAAAACCTGTGTATAGCCATTAGCTTCCTGCAGTGGTGGACTAGAGGGAACTGAAGAGCTTACTGCCAACTGTTTATAAATTTAACTCAATCATAAAACAGTATGCAGTGAGCACCTCAGCTCCCCCTAGTGGTGGCTAAGAATATGCAAAATATTATTGCTTTATTCTAGGTCTACATTGGGGATTTGGCTCTCTGTTTTAGAAAAATAAACTGCTGTCTATTAGAAAGACATGCCAAGAAGTTAATCAGCACAGAATGTTGGACCTAAATTTACTCATCTAATATATTTTTTGGGATAATAACAGGAGTTAGAAAATGAGCAAATTTCTGAAAACTCAGTTTATTCCAGTACAACAATAACTGGCAAACATGAGACATGGCTCCCGAGCATCAATAAAAAATCTACAACAGAGCCCTACACTACACCTACCATGTGCAATGTATAATATTAGTGTCTTCTTATGGAGGAAAGGATTCATTGGCTCCCTTCAGTCACCAGGGCTCATGTGTGACTGATGCAGATTGGTCCTCCCTTAGCTTTCCTTTTGGCTTGACATATGTATGGTATGAGGCAAAAGTCTTTGAAAAAAAATAAATGATTTTTATGATACTCTGTCGGGAGATACAGTACAGACCAAAAGTTTGGACACACCTTCTCATTCAAAGAGTTTTCTTTTTTTTTATGACTATGAAAATTGTAGATTCACACTGAAGGCATCAAAACTATGAATTAACACATGTGGAATTATATACATAGCAAACAAGTGTGAAACAACTGAAAATATGTAATATTCTAGGTTCTTCAAAGTAGCCACCTTTTGCTTTGATTACTGCTTTGCACACTCTTGGCATTCTCTTGATGAGCTTCAAGAGGTAGTCCCCTGAAATGGTTTTCACTTCACAGGTGTGCCCTGTCAGGTTTATTAAGTGGGATTTCTTGCCTTATAAATGGGGTTGGAACCATCAGTTGCGTTGAGGAGAAGTCAGGTGGATACACAGCTGATAGTCCTACTGAATAGACTGTTAGAATTTGTATTATGGCAAGAAAAAAGCAGCTAAGTAAAGAAAAACGAGTGGCCATTATTACTTTAAGAAATGAAGGTCAGTCAGTCAGCCGAAAAATTGGGAAAACTTTGAAAGTAAGGGCTATTTGACCATGAAGGAGAGTGATGGGGTGCTGCGCCAGATGACCTGGCCTCCACAGTCACCGGACCTGGACCCAATCGAGATGGTTTGGGGTGAGCTGGACCGCAGAGTGAAGGCAAAAGGGCCAACAAGTGCTAAGCATCTCTGGGAACTCCTTCAAGACTGTTGGAAGACCATTTCAGGGGACTACCTCTTGAAGCTCATCAAGAGAATGCCAAGAGTGTGCAAAGCAGTAATCAAAGCAAAAGGTGGCTACTTTGAAGAACCTAGAATATGACATATTTTCAGTTGTTTCACACTTGTTTGTTATGTATATAATTCCACATGTGTTAATTCATAGTTTTGATGCCTTCATAGTCATGAAAATAAAGAAAACTCTTTGAATTAGAAGGTGTGTCCAAACTTTTGGTCTGTACTGTATCTATACTGCATGTGTCTATTTGTGGCCACTTAGTGGCTGTGATGTGAACTGTCCAGGGTTTTTCTAAAATGCGCTACCATTATATTGAGTTTTAATTGTAATGCATTGGAATTCTTAATGAAATTTAAGGAAAATTAACACATTGGTACCTCTGCACCACCCTATAAGAAGTCAGTGGATTTGTAATACAGATCTTGATTCCATTCCATTGCAACTTTAAATGTAGATAATACAGATGTAGTAGAGTTAACACTCATGCTTTATGAGACGTGTTATCTAAACTGAATGCGTTAAGCAAACACCTTCAATTGGCTTTTGTTTCAAGATAACGCGATGAGTTAAGAAATTTGAGTTCAGAGTTTGTGTGTTAACCCTGCTACATCTGTATGTCTATATGATTTCTTTTTTTACCATTTTCAGCCATTTTAAAATTGACATTTTAGGGGCCAGAAGATCCCTTTAATTTCCATACTCTGCCATTACATTCATGCCTTTTCCAGTTACAGTGGAGTATTCAGCATTTTGTAGCACTGAGCACAGTGTTGATTTCTGTTACAATGCATCTTCCTTGCCTTGAGTGTAAGAAAATGAGAACAATTGATAGATTTTTAGGGGGCTGCACGCTGCATATTCTAAATTAAAGACTTATTTGTGAATGATCATTCATTATGGTAGCGCGGAATAGACATGAATAATTCAATGCGGAGACAGATTTTTCTCTCAATTTGCTTTAGTTTCAACTAAGTCATTGAATCTTACCTTGTGGTTTTCAGACATTTCGCTGTTTGTGTTTTATTATCTGCTTCATGTTTATTTAAAATGGAAGCTTTGATTTTGCTACAAAGTAATAGAAGCTCTGTCATAAATACGAAGTGTGGGCGCATAACATAGAAGACAATTAGAATGCAAGCAGGTGATGGGGAAATGGCAATACCAATTCCTCTTTTAGGTTTCCTTCAGTTTTTGGGAAAATTTTTTGCATGTAAAATCAACTTTTTTACTGTTTTATTTTTTGTTGTATATTTAATTTTTTGGGTATTATTTTTTTATTTAATTTTTTTATTGGAAGACATTAAACACGCGCTTTCTTGACATTTTTCGAATCCAAATACAGACCAGCTTGTGGAAAAAAATCCCATACAGGACATGCTGCTTTTGGAGAAAAAAAAGAGACAAAAACAGTAGAAACACTAGACTGCAATGCAAAAATATCCCCTAAAATACTTTGCGGGTTGTGCATGTTATATTACACTTTAAAATAATGTCTTGCAATATAATAAAGCTTCTAAAATGCATGTGTGAAAACACCTTTAAAGGGGTTCTACAGTTTGTTTTAACTGATGATCTATCCTCTGGACAGATCATAATTTATGGACATACTGGGTCCTCCACTAGCCAATAAATGGTGACATCCCACTAAATAGGGACCCCATTTACTTTTGAATTTCCTAATAGGCTATTCTATAAGGTGGGCTTTCTAAACCAGACTTTCTATTTATAAAAAAAAATTCCCTAATATATTATTGTCAATGAAATTGCTCCTGTGAAGTAATCCCAATAATTCACAACCAGCCAAAGAAAATTCACATTATCCTTGCTATATATCAGTCGGCTATAGATGGTTCTGGAAAACTTTGCATGACATTTGTAACCTTTGTCCATTTGCTCTGTTACAGGGGTGCCAACCTCCAGCACCCCAGCTGTTGTAAAGCTACAACTCCCAGCATGCATACTTCCTCTGCTCTTCTCAGAACTCTCATAGAAATGAATGGAGCATGGTGGGAATTGCAGTTTCACAACCGCTGGGGTGCCAAAGGTTGCGGAGCCTCTTGAGTAACATGTGCCCGTCCGCACCTACCCGACTGTGACCACTGTGACAACCCGCTGCTCTCTGGAGCAACTTCTGAATAAATACTGGATCGCTGGGGGTCTAACTGCTGGACTTCCTATTCCAGAGAACAGAGAGTCCATAGTCTCCTTTAAATGGAGTAATAGGGCTCTGTAACGGATCTCCTGGCACCCCGACCGGGTACCTCCATTGATAAATGCTCCCAGTGCCTCCCGAGGACTCCAAGCACTCCGCTCGACACCGATACCACCACAGGAACCAGGAACAGGAACAGCTCTTACAAGAGCTAGGAGTAATAGCCAGGGGAGTATACAAGTATAGCAATCCCCACACACATGAGACGAGGCACTATGTTGAGTGTAAAGCAGGAACACTTTATTGAGGGCTACCCGCCCGTATTTATGCAGGTCCCCATCTGGTGTACACGCCCCTAGGGGACCAGAAGGAAGACTGTGACACAGGACAGATACGTAGCACTCAGGATACACAGACACAACACATCCCCACAATGCATCATGGTTTCCTCCTCTCTGCCCTGGAGACACCCGAGGAGCAATTCAATTATCTCTCAGGACAAAGGGAAATCACCAATACACATGTGGGAACAACAGGACAGGAATCACCACCCAAACACACAATGTCACACCCTCACAGCAAACACAGACATTAAACATATTCCCAGATAGCTCAAGTCTGAGTGCATATCATTAGGTGAATAGCATTCAGAATGCACAAATACAATAAAATTAGCTATCTGGGTACCATCACATAACATACAATACAATTACACAGACAGATGGTTCTGTCACACACCTCAAAACCCCACATGTCCCCATATGGCTTGGATCTGAGCGCTCAGATGCCACAAACACGGTCAAATCGCCATGGGGTTTAAGTTTTGCATGGGCTGATGAGAGGGCCCATAACTCTGGGGCAAGAGGCTGGCAACCAGGCCCCTCCAAAACCCAGTGGCGAGGTTATTTTCGCCACAGGCGCTGTCAGCCCGCAATGCCATTCAGTTCTATGGGGCTGTTGTACACAATGAACATTTAGGCCCATGAAAGTAAATGGAGTGGTGCACCAATATCCACACTACCAAGTGTTTGAGGTAAGGGACTCGGGGACGTTCCGTTCTTAACATTTCATCTGATATTTATCGCCTATCCTGGAAATAGGTGATATATAATTTTCCGGGGATAACCACGTATTATGAAGTTGCCATGTTTTCCAGACTTCTCATTTTTAATAATGGGCCCTACTTGCAGATTTTTTAAATCTTTAAATAGGAGGTTTTTCTATGGTATATCTCTTAGATGTTCTCATTGGAGACCTTGTAATCCCGTTTCTAACTCTGCAGATTCTTCATTGTACACTGCACTATTTGTTAAGTCTATGTTTTTGTCTTCTCTTAATATCTCTAGGTGCTTCTTGGAAGAAGAGCCATCAAAGGGAGCCTGGTTGAATCGCTCCAGTATTATTTTTGCGGGGAATGACAAGTGGTCCGTGGACCCCAGAGTTTCAATAGCAACAACAAACAAAAAGGAATACAGTCTGCGGATACAGAAGGTGGACATTTTTGATGACGGGCTGTATATCTGCACAGTACAGACTGAACATAGTCCTAGGTCAAAGAATTTTCATCTCACAGTCCAGGGTAAGAAATGCATATATTATATTGTAAGATTGAGTGCAAAGTTATGTAAAGTGCAGATGCAGCAAAATAGAATCTATTCTGTGAGTGACTGTGAATGGTTAACCTGCAGGACCAGTACACATTAGTAGTGTTGAGCGTGAATATTCGAATATCAAATTTTTTTTGCGAATATCGGCACTTCGCTAATTCGCGAATATTTCGAATATAGTGCTATAAATTCGATATTTCTAATATTCATTTTTTTTTTTTTATTGTTATATTTTTTTCTTTCCCACTTCCCTAAAGTTGTTCTTACCTGTCCTTAGGATTCCTGACTTCCTGGCTGCTCCAGTCAGTGCCCGTTGCCGCTTCTGCTGACTTCCGTGCTCATGGAGTGTCCTCATCACCATGGGAACGTCTCCATACTAGAATGTACTGTCGGATTTGAGAATTACGTTGAAATCGCAATTCGATTAATTCAAGTTATAATAATCGAATTGCGATTTCAACCTTGTTTACTATGGTTGGCTTGGTAGAATTAGCGAATATGGCGAATGTATTCCTCATATTCCTCAAAACGAAGATAACGAAGTATTCTCCATCTTCGTTTTAGCTACCTATTCGTCAACTTCGCTAATTCTAGCAATCAAATAGGAAGGTTGACTATAGAGACAGCTGTGTTTAATTCGCTATGCGATTATATTACTTTGCTTCTTTTTCTTTTTTTTATAAATAGAATCATTATAATAATCAAGTATTTAACTATTCAATTTTTTTTAAAAAAAGCAAAGTAATATAATCGCATAGCGAATTAAAATTAGCTGGCTGTCTCTATAGTTAACTTTCCTATTTGATTGCTAGAATTAGCGAAGTTGACGAATAGGTAGCTAAAAACGAAGATGGAGAATACTTCGTTATCTTCGTTTTGAGGAATATGACGAATACATTCGTCATATTCGTCATCTTCGCTAATTCTAGATATCAAACCATTAGTAAAGTAGCCTTAAGTTAAAATCGCAATACGCGATTATTTAAATCGCATTTTAATCGCGATAACTAGAATAATGCCGAATATTCGATTTCGACGAATATGAAACAAATATTCTATCGAATATTCGCGAATTTCGTCGAAATCGAATATGGCACCTGCCGCTCATCACTACACATTAGGATTCCACAAGAAATAAAAAAATAAGCTGACATATCCCACATACTACACCAAACAGTAGAGCTAACAGATCCTCTATACTACACCACACAGGAGAATTGACAGATCCTCTATACTACACCACACAGGAGAGCTGACAGATCCTCTATACTACACCACACAGGAGAGCTGACAGATCCTCTATACTACACCACACAGGAGAGCTGACAGATCCTCTATACTACACCACACAGGAGAGCTGACAGATCCTCTATACTACACCACACAGGAGAGCCGACAGATCCTCTATACTACACCACACAGGAGAGCCGACAGATCCTCTATACTACACCACACAGGAGAGCCGACAGATCCTCTATACTACACCACACAGGAGAGCTGACAGATCCTCTATACTACACCACACAGGAGAGCTGACAGATCCTCTATACTACACCACACAGGAAAGCAGACAGATCCTCTATACTACACCACACAGGAGAGTTGAAAGATCTTCTATACTACACCGCACAGGAGAGCCGACAGATCCTCTATACTACACCGCACAGGAGAGCTGAAAGATCCTCTATACTACACCGCACAGGAGAGCTGACAGATCCTCTATTCTACACCACACAGGAGAGCAGACAGATCCTCTATACTACAGCGCACAGGAGAGCTGACAGATCCTCTATACTATACCACACAGGAGAGCTGACAGATCCTCTATACTACACCACACAGGAGAGCTGACAGATCCTCTATACTACACCACACAGGAGAGCTGACAGATCCTCTATACTACACCACACAGGAGAGCTGACAGATCCTCTATACTACACCACACAGGAGAGCTGACAGATCCTCTATACTACACCACACAGGAAAGCAGACAGATCCTCTATACTACACCACACAGGAGAGCTGAAAGATCTTCTATACTACACCGCACAGGAGAGCCGACAGATCCTCTATACTACACCGCACAGGAGAGCTGAAAGATCCTCTATACTACACCGCACAGGAGAGCTGACAGATCCTCTATTCTACACCACACAGGAGAGCAGACAGATCCTCTATACTACAGCGCACAGGAGAGCTGACAGATCCTCTATACTATACCACACAGGAGAGCTGACAGATCCTCTATACTACACCACACAGGAGAGCTGACAGATCCTCTATACTACACCACACAGGAGAGCTGACAGATCCTCTATACTAAACCACACAGGAGAGCTGACAGATCTTCTATACTACACCAAACAGTAGAGCTGACAGATCCTCTATACTACACCACACAGGAGAGCTGACACATCCTCTATACTACACCACACATGGAGCTGACAGATCCTCTATACTACACCACACAGGAGAGCTGACAGATCCTCTATACTACACTGCACAGGAGAGCTGACAGATCCTCTATACTACACCAAACAATAGAGCTGACAGATCCTCTATACTACACCACACAGGAGAGCTGACAGATTCTCTATACTACACCACACAGGAGAGCTGACAGATCTTCTATTCTACACCACACAGGAGAGCCGACAGATCCTCTATACTACACCACACAGGAGAGCTGACAGATCCTCTATACTACACCACACAGGAGAGCTGACAGATCCTCTATACTACACCACACAGGAGAGCTGACAGATCCTCTATACTACACCACACAGGAGAGCTGACAGATCCTCTATACTACACCACACAGGAGAGCCGACAGATCCTCTATACTACACCACACAGGAGAGCTGACAGATCCTCTATACTACACCACATAGGAGTGCTTTTTTTTTTGCTTACTTTTTTGCCATTGTTATACCCTACTCTTTGCAGCAGAGCCTCTTGATGATTAATTTCACCATTAACTGCAATATTCCATTAATACACCATTAACTCCAATTGAGGGGAATATTCCAAGCCTTTGAAGTTTCTGGAAGTTATGCAACTGTGGAGACTTTTTAATGAGATGGTAAAATCAAAACTCCATCCCTCCCAAACGCTAGTTACTATTTAGAACTGCCATTTTCTAGTAGGTTGTGTTGTAAATCCGTGTCCCGCTGTGTCCCAGCATGCCGTACACCATTACACACAGTATTTAATTCTAGACAGCAGTTAATTTCAGAGTAAAAAACACAAACTTTTAGCAAGTGCTGGGATGATAAATTCCTAGTGGAAACGGTTTAAAGCAGAAAGATTACAAACTTGCCATTTTTTCAACTGTTAGATTTTATACTGTAGGTTTTTATCAACTCTATTATATTCAAATTATATTCTGCATATGACTTCCTATCAGAAGTCAGGATGAGTCAGAGTTTATTAGAAATATGTTTAATTTCCCCCCTAATATATATTTAAAAAAATCTGTAGTTCTTATCCTTTTACTGACCTCATTTTAATTCTGAATGAGTAGACATTTTTGCACTTGTAAACAATTAAATTTTTCAGTTTTTTCGGGCTACCAAAATAATCTTTGGACCATTTTTTTGTGACCCAAAGATTTTTATTTCCTTTTATATTAGGAATACAGTGGATATAAAAAGTCTACACACCCCTGTTAAAATGTCAGGTTTTTGTAATATACAAAAATGAGACAAAGATAAATCATTTCAGAACTTTTCCCACCTATAAACTGTACCACTCAATTGAAAAACAAACTGAATTCTTTTAGGTAGAGGGAAAAAAAAAAAAAAAATAATAATAATAATATTGTTGCATAAGTGTGCACACCCTTAAACTTATACTTTGTTGAAGCACCTTTTGATTGTATTACAGCACTCAGTCTTTTTGGGTACGAGTCTATCAGCATGGCACATTTTGACTTGGCAAGATTTGCCCACTCTACTTTGCAAAAACACTCCAAATCTGTCAGATTGCGAGGGCATCTCCTGGGCACAGCCCTCTTCAGATCACCCCACAGATTTTCAATCGGATTCAGGTCTGGGCTCTGGCTGGGCCATTCCAAAACTGTAATCTTCTTCTGGTGAAGCCATTCCTTTGTTGATTTGGTTGTATGCTTTGGGTCGTTGTCATGCTGAAAGATGAAGTTACTCTTCATGTTCAGCTTTCTAGCAGAAGCCTGAAGGTTTTGTGCCAATATTGACTGGTATTTGGAACTGTTCATAATTCCCTCTAGCTTAACTAAGGCCCCAGTTCCAGCTGAAGAAGAACAGCCCCTTGGCATGATGCTGCCACCACCATGCTTCACTGTGGGTATGGGGTTATTTTAGTGATGTGCAGTGTTGTTTTTGGGCCAAATATATCTTTTGGAATTATAGCCAAAAAGTTAAACTTTTGTTTCATCAGACCATAACACCCTTTCCCACATGCTTTTCGGAGACCTCAGATGTGTTTTTGCAAAATGTAGCCTGGCTTGGATGTTTTTCTTGGTAAGAAAAGGCTTTCGTCTTGCCACTCTACCAAATAGCCCAGACAAATGAAGAATACGGGAGATTGTTGTCACATGTACCACACGGCCAGTACTTGCCAGATATTCCTGCAGCTCCTTTAATGTTGCTGTAGGCCTCTTGGTCGCCTCCCAGACTAGTTTTCTTCTCGTCTTTTCAACAATTTTGGAGGGACGTCTAGTTCTTGGTAATGTCACTGTTGTGCTATATTTTCTCCACTTGATGATGACTGTCTTCACTGTGTTCCATGGTTTATCTAATGCCTTGGAAATTCTTTTGTCCCGTTCTCCTGACTCATACCTTCTAACAATGAGATCCCTCTGATGCTTTGGAAGCTCTCTGTGGACCATGGCTTTTGCTGTGAGATGCGACTAAGAAAATTTCAGGAAAGACCAACTAGAGTAGCTGAACTTTATTTGGGGTTAATCAGAGGCACTTTACATGATGGCCGGTGTATGCTGACTCCTATTTAACATGTGTGTTCTGAATGTGATTGCTTAATTTTGAACACAGCTACATCCCCAGTTATAAGAGGGTGTGCACACTTATGCAACAACATTATTTTTTTTTTTTAGTTTTCTTCCCTCCACCTAAAAGATTTCAGTTTGTTTTATTAATTGAGTTGTACAGTTTATAGGTCACATTAAAGGTGGAAAAAGTTCTGACATGATTTATCTTTGTCTCATTTTTTTACAGCACAGAAACCTGACATTTTAACAGGGGTGTGTAGACTTTTTATATCCACTGTATATGCATAAACTTTAAATGTTTTATACATTGATTCATAGTTTTTTCTTTACATTTCTAAATTCAAATTGCTATAAAGAATTAGAATAGGTTCTCTAATTTGATTTGTTCATTTTTTTAAATGTAATATGGATAGTCCCAAGTGAACAGGCAGTTTTGGCATTTTTTTTTTTTAACTATTTTCTATTAGAATATACAAATGATATGCCTCTATTGATTCACAATAGACCTGTGTGTTATTATTTATTTATTTATTTTGCAGTTTTGCCATTGTAGGGCTTGGTTTACATTACGTTTTAACCATCCGTTTAACATATACAAAAACGTATACGTTAAATGGATGCCCCAGACAGATGCCATACAGTGCCATCCATTCACAGTAGAGGTCCATTGTAAAAAAAAAAGTATATGTTTACATATATGTTTTTTTACTTGACTCTACAGGATAGAAAAGCGTGGTTTGCTACTCTTTTGTATCCTTTTTTCCCCAACATATATGTTAAATGGATGGCAAAAACGGTATGTGAACCCATCCTAACTGCGGCATTCATAGGAGCCAACAGGTAGAAATAAAACAGCATCTGTGGTGGCATTAGTCACTGGTAGAGCTGATTTGGGCCTGATAAGACCTCGCAATTATGTCATGTCCTGGAATTGACTGGTCCAATAGAGCCAGCTGTTGTTACAGCGGCCATTAAGTTGGAACCTTTATGTGCAGGTCTCCCCAACCCCTTCACTTTATTCTGAGTGACAACTCTAAAGGTTGGATGTTGTCATCACTTAGAGCAGTGGGAGAAGGTTGGGAAGCCTTCAGTGCAGAAAGTCTGGGATACTGCACATGAAGGGACCACCTCCCCGGAACTTGACATTGCAACTAGTGTTGGTCGAGCACCAAAGTGATGCTCTACCGAGCACCCAAGCACAATGGAAGTCAGTGGGAGAACCCGAGCATTAAACCAGGCCCCCCTTGATCTGAAGAGGGGAGGGTGTCTGGTTCACATGAAAAGGTCAGAAATTGATGGAAACACCACTGAAATGGTTCGGGAACAGAATGGGGAGGATGTCTGGATGCATCTTGGACTCCCAGGGCGCTGCTGGGAACGATGTTGTCTGAGTAGTACGCCACTTTTACAGACTGATTATAATACGCACCAAACCGAAGATAAAATCGGTTTTAGAGGAAAAATTGTTAGGAAACATTCTTTACTGTATATTTACTTGTATATAAAGTGCAAGTGCTGCCAAAAATTACAAGGAAGAGTCACTCTGATGCAACCTGTATATCACATAAAGTAGGGCATCATACACCCTTGAAAAATTATGATTAATGGCCTGCTGGTGAGCTGACCCTCTAAAAAATTTTATGCTAGGGCCTTCAGGTGAGCTGACCCTGTAAAAGATTGTAGGTGAGGGCCTGCTGGTGAGCTGACTCTCTAAAAAATTATATGCGAAGGCCTGCAGGTGAGCTGACCTTCTAAAAAATTATATGCGAGAGCCTGTAGGTGAGCTGACCCTATAAAACATTATATTTGAGGGCCTGTAGGTGATCTGACCCTGTAAAAGCTTGTAGGTGAGGGCCTGCTGGTGAGCTGACCCTCTAAAAAATTATATGCGAGGGCCTGCAGGTGAGCTGGCCCTGTAAAACATAATATATGAGGGCCTGTAGGTGATTTGACCCTGTAAAAGATTGTAGGTGAGGGCATATATGCAAGGGCATTATATTCGACGAATAAACATGTTGATATGATGGAAGAGGAGGAGGAGGAGAAAAGAAAGATTCAACCATATACCCTTGTTTGTGGTGGAAGGGGTTAATGGAAATACAGTGTATTCAGTACATTATAAACAACACATTTAAAGTGCCTTTATGTTCATCAGCTCTCCTCTGGTGGAGTCGAAAAGTCATGGTCAATCCAGGCCTTGTTCATTTTTAGAAGAGTCAACCTGTCAGCATTTTCAGTTGACAGGCGGATACGCTTATCTGTTATAATGCCTCTATAATACCCGCTCAGACAAAACGCTGGTGGCAGGGCAGGCCAGCACCTCCAAGGCGTAGAGCGCCAGTTCGTGCCACGTGTCCAGCTTGGACACCCAGTAGTTGTAAGGCACTGAGGGATCATTGAGGGCCCTGACACGGTCTGCTATGTACTCCATCACCATCTTCCAAAATGTTTCCCTCCTTGTGACAGTAGGCCGCGCATCAGGGTGAGGGTGCTGTCGGAGTGTCATGAAACTGTCTCAGGCTTTGGAGAGTGTCCCTTGTTTCCCCTTCTCGGTTGGCCAAGGAACTATGGACTCTGCCGCCAGCGTTGTCAGATGGAAATTTTTGGAGCAATTTTTCAACAAGGACCTTCTGGTATTGCTCGTCCTCTCCACCAGAGGAACGAGAGATGATAAATTATCTTTGTAGCGGGGGTTGAGAAGGGTGAACAACCAGTAATCCGTGTTGTCTAAAATGCATATAACGCGCGGGTTGCGGGAAAGGAAGCCTAACATGAAGTCAGCCATGTGTGCCAGAGTAACAACAGGCAAGACTTCGCTGTCGTCATCAGGAGGATGACTCTCAATCTCCTTATCCTCTTCCTCTTCCTCCTCTTCTGCGCACCAACGCAGAACAGATGGAATTAAATTTCTATGGGTACTACCCTCTGTAGCGGAGGCAACTGTCTCCTGCTCCTCCTCCTCCTCTTCATTGTCCAATTCGCACTGAGAAGACGAACTGAGGGTGGTCTGGCTATCGCCCTGTGTAATGTCTTCCCCAATTTCCACCTCCTTCACATGCAAAGCATCGTCCTTAATTGTGAGCAGCGAGCGTTCGAGTAGACACAGAAGTGGGATGGTTACGCTGATAATAGCGTTATCGCCCTTACCATCTGTGTTGATTCCTCAAAGTTTCTTAAAACCTCACAGAGGTCAGACATCCATGCCCATTCCTTGCATGTGAATAGCGGAAGCTTACTGGAAAGGCGACGACCATGTTGCAGCTGGAATTCCACTACTGCTCTCTGCTGCTCACAAAGCCTGGCCAACATGTGGAACGTCGAGTTCCAGTGCGTGCTCACATACCACAACAGCTGGTGAGCTGCCAATTTCCAGTGCTGCTACAGTGTTGACAGACTGGCTGAAGCTGTATATGACTTGCGGAAATGTGCACACATGTGGCACACCTTCACCAGTAGTTCAGGAAAACTGGGGTAGGTTTTGAGAAACCGCTGAACCACTAAGTTTAAGACGTGGGCTAGGCATGGGATGTGTGTGATCTGGCCAAGCTACAAAGCAGCCACCAAGCTATGGTCATTATCAGACACAACCATGCCTGGTTCTAGGTTTAATGGCAAGAGTCACAGCTCAGTCTGATCTCTTATCCCCTGCCACAGCTCTGCGGCGGTGTGCTGTTTGTCACCTAAGCAAATTAGTTTCAGCCCGGCCTGACTGGTGCTGCACGTGGATAATTTGGAGGTGTAAGTGGAGGCAGAGGAGGAGAAGTGGGGGTTGGAGCCACTAACCTAGGTCTTGGCAGAAGCCATGATGGAATTAGGGCCCGCAATCCTTGGCGTCGGTAGCACCTGTGCCATTCAAGGGTACGACTCGCTCCCAGCCTCCACAACATTCACCCAGTGTGCCGCCAGGGAAGTGTAGCATCCCTACCCGAATTCACTTGTCCATGTGTCCGTGGTTAATTGGACCTTCCCAGTAACTGCGTTGGTCAGGGCATGTGTGATGTTACGGGACACATGTTGTAAGGCACGCCTTGAAAAATAGTGGCGGTTCGGGACTGCGTAAGGCGGGACGGCCACCGACATCAGGCTGCGGAAGGCCTCAGTGTCCACAAGCCTAAATGGCAACATTTCCAGGGCCAGTAATTTGGAAAGTTGCACATTTAGTGCTATGGCTTTTGGGTGGGTGGCTGGGTATTTGTGCTTGTGTTCAAATGTCTGGGGTAAGGACAATTGTACGCTGCGCTGGGACACGAAAGTGGATGTGGTCACTGATGGTGCTTGCAAAGTTTCAGGTGCAGGGCGGGAGGCATCCGGGCCTGCGCCTTCGACAGGGATATTGGCCAGCACGTAACACAGGGGAAGAGGAGACAGTGGTGTGACCCGCAGACACTGATTGTGGACCCAGGCGTTCGTCTCACTTATTACGGTGTTTGGGTGCCATGTGGCGGATCATGCTGGTGGTGGTGAGGTTGCTAGCGTTCACGCCCTGGCTCAAATTAGTACGGCACAGGTTGCAAACTGCTATTGTTGTTGCGGTGCTGCAGATCCCTCCCCCTGTGTACTGCTGTTCTAGCTCAGCTTGCCACCTTCCCAGGTTGGGTCAGTGACTTCTTCATCCACCATCTCCTCTTCCACTTCCTCATTCTGCTCATCCTCCTGACTTGTTGACCTAACCAAAACTTTAGTGATTGACAACTGTGTCTCATCCTCTTCATCAACCTCTTGAGATAGTAATTGCCTTTGACTTATTGGCAACGGTGTCTCATCATCATCCACCTCATTAAACAGTAATTGCCGTTCTTTACCGTCATCTTCTTGTTATTGTGGATGCTCAAGAGATTGGGAATCAGGGCACAAGATCTGTTCCTCTTCAAGCGTGCTTGGCGAGAGGGCCAAATCAAGGAATGGCGTTGAAAAGAGCTCCTCGGAATATCTGAGTGTGGGATCACTTGCTTGCCCAGACTCTCCATGGTGGGAGGAAGGATGATCAGGATGAGGATTGTGTTGACACTTGGCTACTGAGACTGGACTTGGTGGAAGACAGGGTGGTGCTTAAGCGACTGGAAGCATTATCTGCTGCAATCCAATCGACCACCTGGTCGCACTGGTCTGACTTCAAGAGTGCTGTCCTGCACAGCCCTGCAAACTGGGACATAAAGCTAGATATCGTGGATGAGTGTGTTTCTTGTGCTCTGGCAGCAGGCACAGTTTCACCGCGCACAGGGCCACGGTCTCTGCGTGCACCATCAGCATCACGGCCACTGCCCCGTCCCTTACTGCTCGCCTTCTTCATATTAAATGTTATAGATGCTTGAAAGTATGTCACGCGTGCAGTTGCATAGCATTTGGAAGTGTATACGCAAACAAATTTAAAAAGCTATTTGGGATGTGGAAACGTCACACAGGATATATCCCGCAGATAATGTCAATGCTTTCACCACAGGTATTTGGGACGAGAAAACGTTATACAGGAGAGGTACCACCGGTAATGTCACTGTCTGCACACGTTACACTGCAGATGTGGCCCTGATAATTTCACTGTCAGAAGCGGACACCGTCTTTTGAAAAAGTACAGTTGTGTTCAAAATAATAGCAGGGCTTTGGCAAAATGGGTCAAAAGAAGGACTTGACAGGCTCAGAAAAGTCAAAAATAGTGAGATATCTTGCAGAGGGATGCAGCACTCTTAAAATTGCAAAGCTTCTGAAGCGTGATCATCGAACAATCAAGCGTTTCATTCAAAATAGTCAACAGGGTCGCAAGAAGCGTGTGGAAAAACCAAGGCGCAAAATAACTGCCCATGAACTGAGAAAAGTCAAGCGTGCAGCTGCCAAGATGCCACTTGCCACCAGTTTGGCCATATTTCAGAGCTGCAACATCACTGGAGTGCCCAAAAGCACAAGGTGTGCAATACTCAGAGACATGGCCAAGGTAAGAAAGGCTGAAAGACGACCACCACTGAACAAGACACACAAGCTGAAACGTCAAGACTGGGCCAAGAAATATCTCAAGACTGATTTTTCTAAGGTTTTATGGACTGATGAAATGAGAGTGAGTCTTGATGGGCCAGATGGATGGGCCCGTGGCTGGATTGGTAAAGGGCAGAGAGCTCCAGTCCGACTCAGACGCCAGCAAGGTGGAGGTGGAGTACTGGTTTGGGCTGGTATCATCAAAGATGAGCTTGTGGGGCCTTTTCGGGTTGAGGATGGAGTCAAGCTCAACTCCCAGTCCTACTGCCAGTTTCTGGAAGACACCTTCTTCAAGCAGTGGTACAGGAAGAAGTCTGCATCCTTCAAGAAAAACATGATTTTCATGCAGGACAATGGTCCATCACACGCGTCCAAGTACTCCACAGCGTGGCTGGCAAGAAAGGGTATAAAAGAAGAAAATCTAATGACTTGGCCTCCTTGTTCACCTGATCTGAACCCCATTGAGAACCTGTGGTCCATCATCAAATGTGAGATTTACAAGGAGGGAAAACAGTACACCTCTATGAACAGTGTCTGGGAGGCTGTGGTTGCTGCTGCACGCAATGTTGATGGTGAACAGATCAAAACACTGACAGAATCCATGGATGGCAGGCTTTTGAGTGTCCTTGCAAAGAAAGGTGGCTATATTGGTCACTGATTTGTTTTTGTTTTGTTTTTGAATGTCAGAAATGTATATTTGTGAATGTTGAGATGTTATATTGGTTTCACTGGTAAAAATAAATAATTTAAATGGGTATATATTTGTTTTTTGTTAAGTTGCCTAATAATTATGCACAGTAATAGTCACCTGCAGACACAGATATCCCCCTAAAATAGCTAAAACTAAAAACAAACTAAAAACTACTTCCAAAAATATTCAGCTTTGATATTAATGAGTTTTTGGGGTTCATTGAGAACATGGTTGTTGTTCAATAATAAAATTAATCCTCAAAAATACAACTTGCCTAATAATTCTGCACTCCCTGTACACTGAGCAGACGGCAGATCTCCATTCCCTGCTCTGCGCTGCTTCGACTCTGCATTCTCCAGCTCTGCTGAGTGAGGGAGCGTCTGCCAAGTGCAGGGACAGGGAGAAGTGCACACAGCCCAGGCACTGTTATCAGCTGCTGGGGAGGACCTGGCTTTAACCACCTCAGCCCCCCTAGCTTAAACACCCTTAAAGGGATTCTGTCACCTCCCCTAACCGAAAATCTGATTTTAAAGCATACATGTAGCACAGCTTACCTTGAATCGGCTGTGATCTTTTATCTTGTAATCCGTCCAGTAGTTTATGATAAAAACGACTTTTATGTTTATGTAAATTAGCCCTGAAGGTGCCCAGAGGGGCGTTTTGTTAGCTTTAGTGTGCCCAGTACCGCCCCTCTTACGGTGCCCAAAACGCCTTCCTTCCGACTGCCTAACCGCCCACAGCCTCTCATCCCTCTCCTCCCCCTCCCTCACGGCCGAACTAACTCTCGCGCAGGCGCAGTACCCACTGAGGGCTGCGCCAGTGCGATCTGCAGGAGACTGAGGGCAGGAGCTTCATCTTTGTCACTGGGCATGCGCCGAGCCCAGTGACATCAGATGCTCGCTCTTCCCTCAGTCAGCCTGGTGAGGAAGCGCAGAGGATTGCCGATCGGCTGCTGCACCCTGCGTTTTCTCCAGCCTGTCTGCCTGCCAGAGTGAAGCCAGCCAGCGATTTCTTTCCCCACCCTCCCTCCTGGAAAGAAATCCTTATTTTTTTGGAGAAAATAGGTATTATTATGCGCAGGGTGCAGCAGCCGATCGGCAATCCTCTGCGCTTCCTCACCAGGCTGACTGAGGGAAGAGCGAGCATCTGACGTCACTGGGCTCGGCGCATGCCCAGTGACAAAGATGAAGCTCCTGCCCTCAGTCTACTGCAGATCGCACTGGCGCAGCCCTCAGTGGGTACTGCGCCTGCGCGAGAGTTAGTTCGGCCGTGAGGGAGGGGGAGGAGAGGGATGAGAGGCTGTGGGCGGTTGGGCAGTCGGAAGGAAGGCGTTTTGGGCACCGTAAGAGGGGCGGTACTGGGCACACTAAAGCTAACAAAACGCCCCTCTGGGCACCTTCAGTGCTAATTTACATAAACATAAAAGTCGTTTTTATCATAAACTACTGGACGGATTACAAGATAAAAGATCACAGCCGATTCAAGGTAAGCTGTGCTACATGTATGCTTTAAAATCTGATTTTCGGTTAGGGGAGGTGACAGAATCCCTTTAATGACCAGACCACTTTTTACACTTCTGCACTACACTACTTTCACGGTTTATTGCTCGGTCATACAACTTAACACCCAAATGAATTTTACCTCCTTTTCTTCTCACTAATAGAACTTTCATTTGATCGTATTTCATTGTTGCTGACATTTTTACTTTTTTTGTTATTAATCTAAATTTAACGAAATTTTTGAAAAAAAATGACATTTTTCACTTTCAGTTGTAATTTTTTTTTTAAAAACTACATTTCTATATAAATTTTTCTCTAAATTTATTGTTCTACATGTCTTTGATAAAAAAAAATGTTTGGGTAAAAAAAAATGGTTTGGGTAAAAGTTATAGCGTTTACAAACTATGGTACAAAAATGTGAATTTCCGCATTTTGAAGCAGCTCTGACTTTCTGAGCACCTGTCATGTTTCCTGAGGTTCTACAATGGCTAGACAGTACAAACACCCCACAAATGACCCCATTTCGGAAAGTAGACACCCTAAGGTATTCGCTGATGGGCATAGTGAGTTCATAGAACTTTTTATTTTTTGTCACAAGTTAGCGGAAAATTATGATTTATTTATTTATTTATTTTTTCCTTACAAAGTCTCATATTCCACTAACTTGTGACAAAAAATAAAAACTTCCATGAACTCACTATGCCCAGCATGGGTATATGTAAAAAGACACCCCAAAACACATTGCCCAACTTCTCCTGAGTACGGAGATACCACATGTGTGACACTTTTTTGCAGCCTAGGTGCGAAAAGGGGCCCAAATTCCAATGAGCATCTTTTAGGAGGGCATTTGGATTCCAGACTTCTTCTCACGCTTTAGGGCCCCTAAAATGCAAGGGCAGTATAAATACCACACATGTGACCCCAATTTGGAAAGAAGACACCCCAAGGTATTTCGTGAGGGGCATGGCGAGTTCATAGAACTTTTTATTTTTTGTCACAAGTTAGCGGAAAATGATGATTTTTTTTTATTTTATTTTTTTTATTACAAAGTCTTATATTCCACTAACTTGTGACAAAAAACAAAAACTTCCATGAACTCACTATGCCCATCACGAAATACCTTGGGGTGTCTTCTTTCCAAAATGGGGTCACTTGTGGGGTAGTTATACTGCCCTGGCATTTTAGGGGCCCTAATGCATGAGAAGAAGTCTGGAATCCAAATGTGTAAAAAAGGCCCTGTAAAATCCTAAAAGTACTCATTGGAATTTGGGCCCCTTTGCCCACCTAGGCTGCAAAAAAGTGTCACACATGTGGTATCGCCATACTCAGGAGAAGTAGGGCTATGTGTTTTGAGGTGTATTTTTACATATACCCATGCTGGGTGAGAGAAATATCTCTCTAAAAGTCAACTTTTCCCATTTTGTTATGCAAAGTTGTCATTATAGAGAGATATTTCTCTCACCCAGCATGGGTATATGTAAAAAGACACCCCAAAACACATTGCCCTACTTCTCCTGAGTACAGTGATACCACATGTGTGACACTTTTTTGCAGCCTAGGTGCGCAAAGGGGCCCAAATTCCAATGAGTATCTTTTAGGAGGGCATTTGGATTCTAGACTTCTTCTCACGCTTTAGGGCCCCTAAAATACCAGGGCAGTATAAATACCCCACATGTGACCCCATTTTGGAAAGAAGACACCCCAAGGTATTCCGTGAGGGGCATGGCGAGTTCATAGAAGTTATTTTTTTGGCACAAGTTAGCAGAAATTGATTTTTTATTTTATTTTTCTCACAGTCTCCCTTTCCGCTAACTTGTGACAAAAATTAAATTTTACATGAACTCGCCATGCCCCTCACAAAATACCTTGAGGTGTCTTCTTTCCAAAATGGGGTCACATGTGGGGTATTTATACTGCCCTGGCATTTTAGGGGCCCTAAAGCGTGAGAAGAAGTCTGGAATATAAATGTCTAAAAAATGTTACGCATTTGGATTCCGTGAGGGGTATGGTGAGTTCATGTGAGATTTTATTTTTTGTCACAAGTTAGTGGAATATGAGACTTTGTAAGAAAAAATAAATAAAATAAAATATAAATTTCCGCTAACTTGTGCCAAAAAAATGTCTGAATGGAGCCTTACAGGGGGATGATCAATGACAGGGGGGTGATCAGGGAGTCTATATGGGGTGATAACCACCCTGTCATTGATCACCCCCCTGTCATTGATCACCCCCCTGTAAGGCTCCATTCAGAGGTCCGTATGTGTTTTGCGGATCCACGGATCCATGGATCGGATCCGCAAAACACATACGGACGTCTGAATGGAGCCTTACAGGGGGGTGATCAATGACAGGGGGGTGATCAATGACAGGGGGGTGATCAGGGAGTCTATATGGGGTGATCACCACCCTGTCATTGATCACCCCCCTGTAAGGCTCTATTCAGAGGTCCGTATGTGTTTTGTGGATCCACGGATCCATGGATCGGATCCGCAAAACACATACAGACGTCTCAATGGAGCCTTACAGGGGGGTGATCAATGACAGGGGGTGATTAGGGAGTCTATATGGGCTATATGTCATTGATCACCCCCCTGTAAGGCTCCATTCAGACGTCCGTATGTGTTTTGCGGATCCGCGGATCCATGGATCGGATCTGCAAAACACATACGGACGTCTGAATGGAGCCTTACAGGGGGGTGATCAATGACAGGGGGGTGATCAGGGAGTCTAATATGGGGTGATCAGGGGTGAATAAGGGGTTAATAAGTGACAGGGGGGTGTAGTGTAGTGGTGTTTGGTGCTACTTATTACTGAGCTGCCTGTGTCCTCTGGTGTTCGATCCAAGCAAAAGGGACCACCAGAGGACCAGGTAGCAGGTATATTAGACGCTGTTATCAAAACAGCGTCTAATATACCTGTTAGGGGTTAAAAAAATCGCATCTCCAGCCTGCCACCGAACGATCGCCACTGGCAGGCTGTAGATCAGATAGTTTACCTCCGGTTCCTGTGAACGCGCGCGCCTGTGTGCACGTGTTCACAGGAAATCTCGCGTCTCGCGAGAGGACGCGCCGGCGCGTCCAGGAGGAATAACAGGGCCGCCGCAAAGACGCAATCCTGCGTACGACGGTCCTGTAGTGGTTAATCATTTACTTACAGTCCCTGGCTGTCAGTAATCTGACCTTGCAGGCTGTGTCCTCCGTCCTTCAACACATAGACGGACCATGCATAGCAACCTGATTTTAAGCACAGGTAAAAGTAGGCAGTACAGGGAACAAAACTGTGGAATTAAGGGGCAATTGAGTACACAGTGAAAAGTTGAAATAGGGCCACCAAGGAGATATTAATCACCACAATCCAATACTCAAAAAATAATAATAAATGACAGTTATACTTTAATCCAATAGAAAACTTGTGGGGTGACATCAAAAATGCAGTTTCTGAGGCAAAACCAAGAAATAGAGAAGAACTGTGGAATGTAGTCCAATCATCCTGGGCTGTCCACAGGGGCAGAAGGTGGTGACTACGAGCAGCACAGACGTCCAGCAGTTCTCAGAAACAACGGTTATACAACTGAATATTAGTGAAGGGATTCAGAGGAAAGAAAATCTTCAAACATTTTTCAGTTTATATAGTGAATGTTTGAGTTTGTAAAGAAGAATACAAACACTGCTATTTTTTTGAACAGTCTAATATTCACTTTTCTTCAACACAAAACAACACAAATTTGATATATTTTTCTTCATGTTTTGATTTGGAACAGAATGTGTAGTGTTCCCAATGCATTTGTGTGGATGGAAATAAAAGCCATTAGAAGGATTTTGAGCTTTATTCACTTTTTTAACCAGCTCCCGACCGCCTAAAGCAGGGATGCGTCCTGCGGGCGGCCGGGTTATTCCTCCTTGACGCATTGGCGCGTCATCTCGCGAGACGCGAGATTTCCTGTGAAGGCGCGCACACAGGAGCGCGCATTCACAGGATCGCAAGGTAAACAAGTTGATCTACAGCCTGCCAGCGCTGATCATTCGCTGGCAGGCTGTAGATGCGATTTTTTTAACCCCTGAAAGGTATATCAGACGCTGTTTTGTTAACAGCGTCTAATATACCTGCTACCTGGTCCTCTGGTGGTCCCTTTTGCTTGGATCGACCACCAGAGGACACAGGCAGCTCTGTAAGTAGCACCAAGCACCACACTACACTACACCCCCCCCCCTGTCACTTATTAACCCCTTATTAACCCCCTGATCACCCCATATAGACTCCCTAAACACCCCCTGTCATTGATCACCCCCCTGTCATTGATCACCCCCCTGTAAGGCTCCATTCAGACGTCCGTATGTGTTTTGCGGATCCACGGATCCGCAAAACACGGACACTGGCAATGTGCTTTCCGCATTTTGCGGATCCGCACATTGCCAGAACTATATAGAAAATGCCTTTTCTTGTCCGCAATTGTGGACAAGAATAGGACATGTTCTATATTTTTGCGGAACGGAAGAGCGGACCCGGAAGTGCAGATCCGCAATTCCGGATCCGAGCGGGACAAAGTCTGTCCCCATGGAAATTAATGGGTCCGCAATTCCGTTCCGCAAAATGCGAAACAGAATTGCGGACGTGTGAATGGGGCCTAAGGGTCTCTTATCACCGCCAGTTAGTTAGCCACTTGTTAGGTAGTTAGCGCCCAGCCCACCGCAGTCACTGATTAGTCGCTGATTAGCGTCATCGCTGTCGCTAATCAGCACTAGTACTATATAGTATCTGTAAGTGATCAAGACTGATCGCAATCAGATCTATATCAGTACATTAGGGTCACCTTAGGCTCTACAAAAAACGCAGTGTTCGCCCGATCAGGCCTGATCTTGTGCGCACACTTGCGTTCAGTCCGCCCCACTGCAGTGACAGAAATGGTTTTTTTTCTGAGCCCTGCAAAAACACCTTAAAATCGCTGCGGCGCTATAAAGATCACTTTTGAGCTTTTTGGATCTTTATTAGCGATCGCAGCTTTTTTTTTTTATTTTACATTTTTTGGCAGAGATTTTTTCATCCACATTGATCGATGCGAATGAAGAAATCTGTGCCGTTCATTTTTTCTTTTAGCCCAGAGGCTGAACGGAAAAAAAAATCTCTTTACCCGTATGCTCAATATAAGGCCTCATGCACACGACCATGCCGCAAACCGCGCGTATTGACTTCCGCAATTTGCGGAACGGGCGCCGGCAATATAAATGCCTATTCTTGTCTGCAAAGCGCGGACAAGAATAGGACATGTTATATTTTTTTAGCGGGACCGCGGAACGGAGCCACGGATGCGGACAGCACACGGAGTGCTGTCCACATCTTTTGCGGCCCCATTGAAATGAATGGGTCCGCACCTGAGCCGCCAAAACGGCGGCTCGGATGCGGACCCAAACAACGGTCGTGTGCATGAGGCCTAAGGAGAATAGCAGAAACTCCTAATGCTGGCCATACATGTAATGATTGCGGAGACCCTCAAATGCCAGGGCAGTACAGACACCCCACAAATGACCCCATTTTGGAAAGAAGACACCCCAAGGTATTCGCTGAGGGGCATATTGAGTGCATGAAAGATTGAACTTTTTGTCACAAGTTAGCGGAAAGGACTTTGTGAGAAAAAACAAGAAAAATCAATTTCCGCTAACTTGTGCCAAAAAAAAAAATCTTCTATGAACTCGCCATGCCCCTCACGGAATACCTTGGGGTATCTTCTTTCCAAAATGGGGTCATATGTGGGGTATTTATACTGCCCTGGCATTTTAGGGGCCCTAAAGCGTGAGAAGAAGTCTGGAATCCAAATGCCTAAAAATGCCCTCCTAAAAGGTACTCGTTGGACTTTCGGCCCCTTTGCGCATCTTGGCTGCAAAAAAGTGTCACACATGTGGTATCGCCGTACTGAGGAGAAGTAGGGCTATGTGTTTTGGGGTGTCTTCTTACATATTCCCATGCTGGGTGAGAGAAATATCTCTGTAAATTGACAACTTTGTATAAAAAAATGGGAAAAGTTGTCATTTACAGAGATACCACATGTGTGACACTTTTTTGCAGCCTAGGTGGGCAAAGGGGCCCAAATTCCAAAGAGCACCTTTACGATTTCACAGGGCATTTTTTACGCATTTGGATTCCAAACTACTTCTCACGCTTTAGGTCCCCTAAAATGCCAGGACAGTATAAATACCCCACAAGTGACCCCATTTTGGAAAGAAGACACCCCAAGGTATTTCGTGAGGGGCATGGCGAGTTCATGTAAAATTTTATTTTTTGTCACAAGTTAGTGGAATATGAGACTTTGTAAGAAAAAAAATATATATATAATTTTCCGCTAACTTGTGACAAAAAATAAAAACCTCCATGAACTCACTATGCCCATCAGCGAATACCTTAGGGTGTCTACTTTCCGAAATAGGGTCATTTGTGGGGTGTTTCTACAGTCTGGGCATTGTAGAACCTCAGGAAACATGACAGGTGCTCAGAAAGTCAAAGTGCGTAAATTAGTTTTTTTGCACCATAGTTTGTAAACGCTATAACTTTTACCCAAACCAATAAATATACACTTATTGCCTTTTTTTTAATTAAAAACATGTAGAACAATAAATTTAGAGAAAAATGTATATAGAAATGTAGTTTTATTTGAAAAATTTTACAACAGAAAGTGAAAAATGACATTTTTCTGCAAAAATTTCGGTCAATTTTGATTAATATCAAAAAAAGTAAAAATTTCAGCAGCAATAAAATACCACCAAATGAAAGCTCTATTAGTGAGAAGAAAAGGAGGTAAAATTCATTTGGGTGATAATTTGTATGACCGAGCAATAAACCGTGAAAATAGTTTAGTGCAGAATTGTAAAAAGTGATCTGGTCATTAAATGGCTTCTGTCACCCCACTAAACTCTTTTTTTTTTTGTGTACTTATAATCCCCATCCTGCCATATTGCCATACATTATGTTATTAATAATTTTCGTTCAGTAGATTTAGCAAAAAAATTACTTTTATGATATGCTAATTACCTTTTTACCAGCAAGTAGGGCGTCTACTTGCTGGTAGCAGCCGCAGAAAACCGCCCCCTCCTTCTGTTGATTGACAGGGCCAGCCGCAATCTCCTCCTCCGACTGGCCCTGTCAGCATTTCAAAAATCGTGCGCCTGTGTTGATTCGGCGCAGGCGCTCTGAGATAAGGAGGCTTGTCTCCTCAGCACTCCCTCAGTGCGCCTGCACCGATGACATCACCGAAAGAGAAGACGTCATCGGCGCAGGCGCACTGCTTGCTGGTAGAAAGGTAATTAGCATATCATAAAAGTACGTTTTTTGCTAAATCTACTGAACGAAAATTATTAATAACATAATGTATGGCAATATGGCAGGATGGGGATTATAAGTACACAAAAAAAAAAAATGAGTTTAGTGGGGAGACAGAAGCCCTTTAAGGGGGTTTAAGCTAGGGGAGCTGAGGTGGTTAAACACACTGCTATTATTTTGAACACAACTGTACATTGTATGTCACAGATACATTTTTTCAGTGCACACGTTACATTGCAGATGTAGCGCAGATAATGTCACTGTCTGCAGCGGACACCGTCTACGGAAAAAGTACACTGGATGTCACAGATATTTTTTGGATGCGCACACTTTACACAGGAGATGTGGGGCAGCTAATGTTGCTGTCTGCAGCGGCCTAACTATTGCACGCTATTTAGCGCAGGATGTGTTTTAAAAATAGATATTGCTGCCACACACAATAGTCCTTAAAAGGACTTTTGGGTCTCTGAAAAGTTTTTCTAATAAATTTATTCCTATATCACTCCCTACACTCTTCCTCAGCACAGCTCTCCCTGACTAAGACTGAGCCGAACACACGTCATCGGGTGCTATATAGCACCTGATGACGCGTATCGGCCAGCCAATCACTGTAATGCCAGTAACCAACATAGCTACGGCATTACAGTGAGGGCAGCAATTAGTGTGGGGAGGAGACTCGAGCATTGCGCTCGAGCACATGTGGTATTCGGACAAATACCTCCATGTGCCGAGCATCAAGATGCTCGAGCCGAACTGGTGTTCGGCCGAGCATGCTCGATCAACACTACTGATGACCCATGGTCTGTGGCTCAGGTTCCCCATCTCAGTGTCTTCTTCTGGTCACTCACGCAGACTGGCATGAGTGTCCCCCTCCAAACACTGATCTCTAACTGCAGAACACTAGGGGCTCTGACTGCTCTTCTTATATACAGTTTCTGTCTGAACTTGAACCTTCTAGTGGGAGGGGTACAGTGAGGAAACTCGTTACAAAGTTACAACCATCTGTCATAGACACAGCAGTTTTTCCAGACACAAACCGGTTTTCAGACATAACAACAGAGCTAAACCAGACATTTAAAAGGTCAATCTGTCTGGTTTTGGTGGTAAGCAAGTTTGGCTTTTTCCCTCCAAAACATGCTCTTCTTTAAACCTTATGTTAACAGTGGAAATTTACCAGTTTCTCATTACTAGCTATAAAGTCCCAAAAGTCTCTCAGTATTCATTAACCCTTTTCACAAAGCCTCACAAATACAGTGCTAATGAACAGGATATATATCACAACATACATATAAAATGCAGTTACACAGTGTTAAACAGTATTAGTCAATGCAAGTTAACGCCTTCAAGTGAAATAAAGTAAGGAATTGATGACTTTTGGATATGGTAAACAGGGGCAAATGTCCACAAATGTTTAGATTTCAAAGTACCCCTGCTCCAGGGCACTACACTGAGACTAACCAAAATCTAATGTCCATGTTTGTATCTGGCTTGACTGAAGCACAATCCATCACTGCACAATCCATCACCAATAATATGAGTTAACTCTGGACTCATCATCTCTACCATGTAACCAACCCTTACTCCTCCAATCGTCACAGCTTGAGACGTTTCCTTTCTAACTGAACCTTGGTGGTTATTATAATGAGATTGTCCAAACCTTGGTTGGACTGAGATTTATGATGAATAAGTCACTGTCATGTTGCATAAATGAAATGAGATGTTTGCCAATCGGAAATTAGATTTATGCGTCTGGATTGGAAGCAGCGGTTTGGTGCGTTCTCTAAACAACACGATGTTACCTTAATCCCAAGTTTTATTAGATAAAGAAGGAATTCTCTGCTATAGATAGAAAAGCAAACAGAATTTAAAGGGCACGAGTCATGTTTATTTGTTCTTGTACTTTTTCTATTTTGATCCCCATAATTCACAGGAATAATGCACACAGCAGTGCCACAGTACAGAGATAATAAACACAGTGATGTCACAGTACATAGATAATAAACACAGTGATGTCACAGTACAGGGATAATACACACAGTGATGTCACAGTACATAGATAATAAACACAGTGATGTCACAGTACAGGGATAATAAACACAGTGATGTCACAGTACAGAGATAATAAACACAGTGATGTCACAGTACAGAGATAATAAACACAGTGATGTCACAGTGCAGGGATAATAAACACAGTGATGTCACAGTACAGAGATAATAAACACAGTGATGTCACAGTACAGAGATAATAAACACAGTGATGTCACAGTACAGGGATAATAAACACAGTGATGTCACAGTACAGGGATAATAAACACAGTAATGTCACAGTACAGAGATAATAAAGACAGTGATGTCACAGTACAGATATAATAAACACAGTGATGTCATAGTACAGAGATAATAAAGACAGTGATGTCAAAGTACAGAGATAATAAACACATTGATGTCACAGTACAGACATAATAAACACATTGATGTCACAGCACAGAGATAATAAACACAGTGATGTCACAGTACAGGTATAATAAACACAGTGATGTCACAGTACAGAGATAATAAACACAGTGATGTCACAGTACAGGGATAATAAACACAGTGATGTCACAGTACAGAGATAATAAACACATTGATGTCACAGTACAGAGATAATAAACACAGTGATGTCACAGTACAGAGATAATAAACACAGTGATATCACAGTACAGAGATAATAAACACATTGATGTCACAGTACAGACATAATAAACACATTGATGTCACAGTACAGAGATAATAAACACAGTGATGTCACAGTACAGAGATAATAAACACAGTGATGTCACAGTACAGAGATAATAAACACAGTGATGTCACAGTACAGAGATAATAAACACATTGATGTCACAGTACAGACATAATAAACACATTGATGTCACAGCACAGAGATAATAAACACAGTGATGTCACAGTACAGGTATAATAAACACAGTGATGTCACAGTACAGAGATAATAAACACAGTGATGTCACAGTACAGAGAAGATAAACACAGTGATGTCACAATACAGGGATAATAAACACATTGATGTCACAGTACAGACATAATAAACACATTGATGTCACAGCACAGAGATAATAAACACAGTGATGTCACAGCACAGAGATAATAAACACAGTGATATCACAGTACAGAGATAATAAACACAGTGATGTCACAGTACAGGAATAATAAACACAGTGATATCACAGTACAGGGATAATAAACACAGTGATGTCACAGTACAGGGATAATAAACACATTGATGTCACAGTACAGAGATAATAAACACAGTGATGTCACAGTACAGGAATAATAAACACAGTGATGTCACAGTGCAGAGATAATAAACCCAGTAATGTCACAGTACAGGGATAATAAACACAGTAATGTCACAGTACAGGGATAATAAAGACAGTGATGTCACAGTACAGATATAATAAACACAGTGATGTCATAGTACAGAGATAATAAACACAGTGATGTCACAGTACAGAGATAATAAACACAGTGATGTCACAGTACAGAGATAATAAACACAGTGATGTCACAGTACAGGGATAATAAACACAGTGATGTCACAGTACAGAGATAATAAACACAGTGATGTCACAGTACAGAGATAATAAACACAGTGATGTCACAGTATAGGAATAGTAAACACAGTGATGTCACAGTACAGGGATAATAAACACAGTGATGTCACAGTACAGGGATAATAAACACAGTGATGTCACAGTACAGGAATAGTAAACACAGTGATGTCACAGTACAGGGATAATAAACACAGTGATGTCACAGTACAGAGATAATAAACACAGTGATGTCACAGTACAGGAATAGTAAACACAGTGATGTCACAGTACAGAGATAATAAACACAGTGATGTCACAGTACACGGATAATAAACACAGTGATGTCACAGTACAGGAATAGTAAACACAGTGATGTCACAGTACAGGGATAATAAACACAGTGATGTCACAGTACAGGGATAATAAGCACAGTGATGTCATAGTACAGGGATAATAAACACAGTGATGTCATAGTACAGGGATAGAGTGACGGTCTGACACCTTCCCCTCAGGCTCTGATGAAGGTGATGACTGTCACCAAAATTTGTAGCTCATATACGTTTTTTTAGCATGTTTTTTTTTTTAAATAAACAGTTTTTACTGGAAGCTCCTCCGTGCAGTGCATGATTTCTTTTCCCTGCTGTTCCAGCAACTTGCTATACGTGTCTTTTTTTCTTTTTTACGGACATGTGTACCTGATCTGAGCGTTTCCTGTTTTTTTTGTGGATGAGAATAACCCTGTCTATTGATGGAAGTGAGAAAAAATGAAAGATATATGGAAGCTATCGGTCTTTCTAGGACACTTTTCCCACCTGTGTGCATGATGCCATCATGCTAGTGTAAAACACACATGATGTCACATTTAAGACATCTGTACAGCCCTCTTCTTCTTTCCGACCTAAGCTCATAAAAAAAGGTATATTTGAGCAATTGACTTGCCTAAGGCGTTTGGCACCAGGGGCATATCCTTTTTCTGGTACCCCCCTTTCTCCAATACTTAAAAAAACTGTGCCACAGTAGCATTGCCCTCATTGTACAAACTTCACAGTAGTTATATCTATATATGTGCCCTCTGATAATATCCATATTTTGCACCCTCGTGGTAGTTATACCCACAGTGTACCCCCTCACAATATTTATGCCCTCATTGTACAACATTCACAGTAGTTATGTCCATATTGAGCCCCACCTAAAGTAATTATACCTTCATTGTGCCCCCTTCACAGTAGTTATGCCCTCATTGTGCCCCCTTCATAGTGAAAGAAATACAGGTTTTGGAAATAATATATTGCATTATATATTATAGATTATGAGGGATTCATTTGTGTGAATCAGAGACGGGTAGGTGACTGTAGGCATTAGTATGTATCTAGCTCCTTTTCTCTTACTCTGATTCTTACAGAAAAAGGTCTTGAGGGATCATGTATCTCTTACATATGCTGATTGGCAGAGAACAAAAGGCACCCAAAATGTGTCAATAGGGAAGAAGTGTCATAAAATGCTAAAATGACTGATTGACCAAGATTCCGTTTCTGGGCAGGCCCACAGACTCCCAGATAACCGATATAGGGCGTTGACAAGGAGGGGAATGTTGAGAGCTTTTAAGGGATAAAAGATCCATGTTTGGGTGACCGGAGAGAAGCTGGAGGAGGAGAGGACTGGAGAGGGCAGAGGAGAGACAAGGATTGGGGCCCATGTGTGGTAACTATAAACTGTAAGGAATTTTAATGTTGAGTTAATAAGTAGCATTATATTGTATCCTGGAAATTGCGAGTAATTGTAATTATTGTTATGTGTGTATAAGTCTCTCTCTATATGTAATATTTATTTATTTTTGATCCACTGTAACTCCATATATACTCATCAATAATACTGTAATATCAATTTTCCACACTATACAATGTATCTTTTTTTATACGTTCAGTTTTGTGTCTCATTTATTGCATCCAACCTTCAAATCAGACCCAGTAAGAGGGTGTATTATATATAGTATATATTTAATATATATTTATACAGTCCTGATCAAAAGTTTAAGACCACTTAAAAAATGGCAAAAAATCATATTTTACATTGTTGGATCTTAACAAGGTTCCAAGTAGAGCTTCAACATGCAACAAGAAGAAATGAGAGTGAGACAGAACATTTTTTGAGCATCTGAGACTGAAGGGCTTCAAAAACAAAAAACTTCTTCAAAGACCTCGTCTCCTTGAACGCCACAGAACTGCTCGTTTGGACTTTGCAAGAGATCACCAAACATGGGACATTCAAAGGTGCAAGAAAGTATTAACCTTGATGGTCCTGATGGTTTCCAACGTTACTGGCATGACAAGCAGATCCCACCTGAGATGTTTTCTACACGCCACAGTGGAGGGGGCGCCATAATGGTCTGGGGGGCTTTTTCCTTCAGTGGAACAATGGAGCTTCAGGAAGTGCAGGGGCGTCAAACGGCCGCTGGCTATATCCAGATGTTGCAGAGAGCATTCCTCATGACTGAGATCCCTCGTCTGTGTGGTACCGACTGGGTTTTTCAACAGGACAACGCTACAGTACACAATGCCCGCAGGACAAGGGACTTCTTCCAGGAGAATAACATCACTCTTTTGGCCCATCCTGCGTGTTCCCCTGATCTAAATCCAATTGAGAACCTTTGGGGATGGATGGCAAGGGAAGTTTACAAAAATGGACAACAGTTCCAGACAGTAGATGGCCTTCGTGCGGCCGTCTTCACCACTTGGAGAAATGTTCCCACTCACCTCATGGAAACGCTTGCATCAAGCATGCCGAAACAATAACGGCGGAGCTACTCATTACTGAGTTCATGTTTGGAAGTTGGATTTCTGTTTTGGGGGGGATTAAGTTTTTTTTTGGAGGTGTGATCCTAAACTTTTGATCAGCTGAAAAACAGCCTGTTTCAGTTTATTTGTTGTTTTCATTAAATTGAATGCTCAAAAAATGTTTTGTCTCCCTCCCATTTCTTCTTGTTGCATATTGAAGCTCTACTTGGAACCTTGTTAAGATCCAGCCATGCTAAATAGGATTTTTTGCCATTTTTCAAGTTGTCTTAAACTTTTGATCAGGACTGTATATAATAATTTATTACAATAGTAATAATGCCCATCGTGCCCCCTTCATAGTAATAATGCCCTCTGTGCCCCCTTCACAATAGTAATGCCCATTGTGTCCCCTTCATAGTAATAATGCCCTCTGTGCCCCCTTCTCAATAGTAATGCCCTCTGTTCCCCCTCTGTGTTAATAAAACAAAAAACACAGTAACTTCTCACCTTGTCCCGTTCCTGATGCTCAGATCCAGCTCTCACCTGCAAACACAGATCGCTCTGCAGCACTGTGTGGGAGGAGCTTAGGCAGATTCCCAGGCTGAAGGCTCCTCCCACACAGGCCAGCAACATGATCTGTGTCTGCAGGCTGAATGGTGTAGAAGGGAAGCAGAGGGCAGTGCTGGAAAGAAGGAGCGCGGGGAGCTATGCGGTCATTTGGGGACAAGACTGGAGCTCCCCAGTGCTCCAGCAATGAGCGCTTCCATCTGTATTGATGAAAGCGCTTATTGCTTCTGGCACCGCCCTGATTTGAGCTGGAGGACTGAGTAATCTGAGAAACTATTGGGATATGTTGGGCAGAGATAGGATCCAGGACCTTGTGTCCCCTTGGGTCCATTGCCCGACTGAGCTGCTATGGTGGTAGTTTGGCCACTGCAGATAAGGGGCATGAAGGCCTTACACCATGGCTTGTTTGGCATCTCTGAACATGAAAGGAGGATCTCAGGGATGTGACCTGGTAACAGATTTCCCCAGGACGTAGCCTTTACATCATGGCCAGTATATTTGTGCACACTCTTCCTTCTCTTTCCCTATATCATTCCTCTTCTCTGCTGTAACTAATGGCTTATGACAGATCAGTGAAATCCTGCACCGCGCTCTTATTTCTGTATTTCTACTGCAGAGTAAATATATGCATTATCGGAATAAGCGCCTCTGGCAATATCTGATCTCTCTGTGCCATAATTTATCAGATAATATTTCATATGTGCAATTGATTATACATCCTTCATATCTTTTGACGGCAAACATTAGACTCCAGAACCATCAGGTTCTTTACATGAGACTGCATCGTACGTGACATTTTACTATTTTATCTTTTTTGATCTTTTGAGCGTTTTGTGTGATTCTGATTTTCATCTCATTTTCATGTATTGTGTATCTACAGATGCCATTCTTGTTCTTGCACTCGGTAGTGTATTATGAAAGATGTGATTCTCATCGACTGGTTACCTAGCAACTACTTGACTATCTGTCTGGTGACTACAACTTAAAGGGGTTGTCTCACTTCAGCAAACGGCATTTATCATGTAGAGAAAGTTCATACAAGGCACTTACTAATGTATTGTGATTCTCCATATTGCCTCCTTTGATGGCTGGATTCATTTTTCCATCCCATTATGCACTGCTCATCTCCATAGTTATGACCACCCTGCGATCCAGCAACGGTGGTCGTGCTTGCACACTATAATAAAAAGCATTGACCTCTCTAGTGGCCAGGACCATGGGAGCGCACATACTGTAGGCTGGTACTTTTTCCTTTTTTTTTGGTGTGCAAGCACGACCACCGCTGCTGGATTGCAGGGTGGTCGTAACAATGGATATGAGCAATGTATAATGGGATGGAAAAAATGAATCCAGCCAGCAAAGGAAGCAATATGGAGAATCACAATGCACTAGTAAATGCCTTGTATTAACTTTCTCTACATGATAAATGCTACTTGCTGAAGTAAGAGAACCCCTTTAAGTGGTGGCATAGCTATCGGGGAAAAGCTCAGAAGGGGCCCGGGAGCAGTAATAAATGCGTGTGTCCATGTATGTAGTGATTGCATGTATTAGTGCATCCATGTATATAGGGAGTGCGCGTTTGAGTGCATCCATGTACAGTACAGACCAAGCGTTTGGACACACCTTCTCATTCAAAGAGTTTTCTTTATTTTCATGACTATGAAGGAATCAAAACTATGAATTAACACATGGGGAATTATATACATAACAAACAAGTGTGAAACAACTGAAAATATGTCATATTCTAGGTTCTTCAAAGTAGCCACCTTTTGCCTTGATTACTGCTTTGCACACTCTTGGCATTCTCTTTATGAGCTTCAAGAGGTAGTCCCCTGAAATGGTCTTCCAACAGTCTTGAAGGAGTTCCCAGAGATGCTTAGCACTTGTTGGCCCTTTTGCCTTCACTCTACGGTCCAGCTCACCCCAAACCATCTCGATTGGGTTCAGGTCTGGTGACTGTGGAGGCCAGGTCATCTGGCGCAGCACCTTATCACTCTCCTTCATGGTCAGATAGCCCTTACTTTCAAAGTTTTCCCAATTTTTCGGCTGACTGACTGACCTTCATTTCTTAAAGTAATGATGGCCACTCGTTTTTCTTTACTTAGCTGCTTTTTTCTTGCCATAATACAAATTCTAACAGTCTATTCAGTAGGACTATCAGCTGTGTATCCACCTGACTTCTCCTCAACGCAACAGATGGTCCCAACCCCATTTATAGGCAAGAAATCCCACTTATTAAACCTGACAGGGCACACCTGTGAAGTGAAAACCATTTCAGGGGACTACCTCTTGAAGCTCATCAAGAGAATGCCAAGAGTGTGCAAAGCAGTAATCAAAGCAAAAGGTGGCTACTTTGAAGAACCTAGAATATGACATATTTTCAGATGTTTCACACTTGTTTGTTATGTATATAATTCCACGTGTTAATTCATAGTTTTGATGCCTTCATAGTCATGAAAATAAAGAAAACTCTTTGAATGAGAAGGTGTGTCCAAACTTTTGGTCTGTACTGTATGTGCTGAGAGAAGGTGTGAGCGTATCTATATATGTGATGAGCATGTGTATGAGTGCGTTCGTGTATATGGTGACTGTGTGTATGAGTATGTGAATGTGTCCCTGAAGTAGGGTTGGGTCCCGTACAAAAATTTGCTGAGGGGCTCAGACAGTTCTAACTACGCCCCCGATTCTTAAGTACGTTGACAATCCAGAATGTTCTCCTTCAAACAAAGGGCTACAAGCAGAACATGGAATGAGGCCTTATTATGAAAATAAGCAACAAATTACTTCAGGAAATGGGTTATTATGGTCTTCACTGTTCCTTGTGGATTTCCAAGATACAAAAATGGGTGGATAGAAAGAAGATATGCCACGATCTGTAGGAGCGGAAGATGGGAGTAGTAGTGGCTCTAGCTGCAATAATCATTCACAGTGGCAATCCTCACAACCCCTCTATTCCCTAGAGATACATTATGTTGTGTGATCCTGGACAGCCTGTGAATGTCTTCTCCAGCTTTCCCTCAGGGATTGTTCTCTCAACAGGAATGATGTTTCTCCTGGAGCTGAATTAGCATTTCCTTCGTACAAAGGCAGAGCTTAAACTGAAGTGGCTGATGCAATCCTGACTAGAAAGCTCCACCCACAGAGGGGAAAGCTAATTCCCTCTGCTGAGTCAGGACGTAACTAAACAGTGCCACCTGCAGACTGCTTTTGGAAATACATACAAAGTGTAATGCAAACATGCACAGATAAAATAACATCGAATCAATGACAATTTGCACAGTTCACAGTGTTTATTTCCCGGTAGATTGCTCTGTGTATATTGCACACACCGTCACAATTAGATAGCACGATTACTTGAGGTTCGTCAAATGCCAACTTGCATATTTAATTACCAGCAGTATGGATGAGCAGGTGTGACACGAAATGTGTGAACACGCCATAGACGGGGATGCGTCATTATGAGTAATACCGCTTCACGCTGTTCGGAGTCATCTGCTTTATCTCTTTCTCTAGAGGCTCGTAAGATCCCAAACTCAACACCTCGTCGTTTTCTGCCAATCTGGAGGTGTATTCTGTCATTACCGAGCACAGCCAAGACGGGATCACTAATACACGTCACACTCATTATCTTCCTCTTGATGCTAAATGTACATGTTTTTCTTTCATTTTCCATGTTACAGGTCAAATCTACATAGCATTAGGAGCCACTGTACTCCAATCACATCCAAAGCAAGGTCTTAGCTCCCTCCGCTGGCTCTGCCGTGGCACATCCTCAGAGAACTGTTATTTTTGCACCAAACAATGAACTGATTTAGAAAAAAAAAAAACTGTATGTATTCTACAAATGGCTGAGTGCAGTGTGAACTGGTGTCAGGGGCGAGTGCAGTGTGAACTGGTGTCAGGGGCGAGTGCAGTGTGAACTGGTGTCAGGGGCGAGTGCAGTGTGAACTGGTGTCAGGGGCGAGTGCAGTGTGAACTGGTGTCAGGGGCGAGTGCAGTGCGAACTGGTGTCAGGGGCGAGTGCAGTGTGAACTAGTGTCAGGGGCGAGTGCAGTGTGAACTGGTGTCAGGGGCGAGTGCAGTGTGAACTGGTGTCAGGGGCGAGTGCAGTGTGAACTGGTGTCAGGGGCGAGTACAGTGTGAACTGGTGTCAGGGGCGAGTGCAGTGTGAACTGGTGTCAGGGGCGAGTGCAGTGTGAACTGGTGTCAGGGGCGAGTGCAGTGTGAACTGGTGTCAGGGGCGAGTGCAGTGTGAACTGGTGTCAGGGGCGTGTCTGTCATCACTGTGCTGTCAGATTCCGGGGAGCAACTAGCAGAAAACTGTAATCAAAGAGGTGCAATATTTAAGTGACAACCAGCAGAATTTTGAATACAGCTCTGGATGAAGCAGTAATGACACCTGCAGTTTTTGGTGCCGTTTGACCCTTTTTTTTCTGTTTTTTTGTTTCTCGCGTGGTCCTCTGGAATTCACTCTGTGTGTGGTTTTTAAGACTTTCTCCACCTGTTGACCTCCATGGACCGACCAGTAGGACCTGTTTTGGATTTTTTTTTTCCAAAACCTATAGTAGTGATCAGTGGACATCACTGGGAAAGCTGCAGTTCCAGTTTTTGAGCTGCTGGCAGATCCCTAATCTGGATCATAACAGGAGTACAATAGGGGGAAGATGACTCTCAATTAAAGGGCATCTGTCAGCAGTTTTGTCCCTATGACACTGGCTGACCTGTTACATGTGCACTTGGCAGCTGAAGGCATCTGTGTTGGTCCCATCTTCATATGTGTCCGCATTGCTGAGAAAAATGAACTTTTAATACATGCAAATGAGCCCCTAGGAGCAACGGGGGTGTCACCGTTACACCTAGAGGCTCTGCTCTCTCTGCAACTGCCACGCCTTCTGCATTGTGATTGACAGGGACATGCAGTGTGAAAGTGATCATCATGTCAATCAAAGTGCAGAAGGCATGGCAGTTACAGTTGCAGAGAGAGCGGAGCCTCTAGGTGTAACAGCGACACCCCCGTTGCTCCTAGAGGCTCATTTGCATATATTAAAAATTCATTTTTTTCCCCGGCAATGCAGACACATATGAACATGGGACCAACACAGATGCCTTGAGCTGCCAAGCGCCCATGTAACAGGTCAGCCAGTTACATACTGTGCAAAACTGCTGACAGATGCCCTTTAAGTCCATATAGGAGAACTCAGTCATACTATTATAGTCCTGTTGCATTGCTGTGTGACAGAGGGCTTTCTGGGCCCCCTCAGGTTCTAGGCATGGGGTGTGACTGGGACATGTGCACAGTCTTGCATGCACCCTGCGCGGTGGACATAGGGAACAGATCCGCAGACAAATGTGCCTATAGTTTTCCACCTTGCAAGAAAAGAAGGAAATACGCAAAGACGAGAGGTCCTCGCCGCATTGTGGTTAATATGCAATTTGTGTCACCTGATAATGTACATGCCTCATGTTTTACATACCTCCACAATGAATGGCGAGTATTAATAGTGATTCCGCCGGCTCGCAGCGTCTCATTTTTTTCCCCCCGTATGGCTTTACAAGTTTAGAAATGTGGAACTAATAAGATAATTCTCAAACAGCTCTACTTGAAATGAAGTATGAGATTTGCCGCGGACACGGAAGGATACTTAGTAGATAAAAGTGACAATGCTCCGCTTTCCAGCGCACAGATACCTGAATGCGGCGCCTATACTTCCAGCCCTCGGGCGTCTTATCGTTCTGTCCAAGCGCTCAGAATGAAAGCAGATTATATTCGCTGTGCAGGGCGACAAATTTGCCTAATATTGTTCCGTGGAAACTTGTTTGTCCTTTGTAAAGAGATACATTGGTGAGGAGAGAAGATGTATCCACTCCAGGCTGGGATTGTGACATTGTGTCACCGGGCTAGAAGTTATTAATTAAAAAAAAAAATTCTATTCAGTCGCAACAGGCAAGTGTCAGGCCCCCTAGCAAAACCCGTAATGGGGCCCCACTCCACCAAGACCGCACAAGCAACAAGTTCATCAAAGCTTATGATTAGTTTGGTCGCCATAATGCACACAGTGATGTCATAGGACAGGTAGTAATCCAGCCATTTTTATGCAACGCAATGATGGCTGCACGCATTTCTTTGCAGGTCACCATGGTTAACAATGGAAGAACAATGATTTCAAGCATCACCCTCCTTTTAACATGTCAAGTCTGCCATTTTACCCCAATCAGCCTGACATAATGATCTCCAGCCTTGTGCTCGTCAACATTCTCACCTGAGTTAACAAGACGATTACTGAAATGATCTCAGCAGGTCCTTTAATGACAGCAATTAAATGCAGTGGAAAGTTTTTTTGGGGATTAAGTTAATTTTCATGGCAAAGAAGGACTCTGCAATTCATCTGATCACTCTTCATAACATTCTGGAGTATATGCAAATTGCTATTATAAAAACTTAAGCAGCAACTTTTCCAATTTCCAATTTTTATGTAATTCTCAAAACTTTTGGCCACGACTGTACATACATGTAGTGATGTCACAATACAGGAAAATGCACACAGTGATGTCATCAAACATAAATAATGCACAAGCTAATGTTAGAAAACGAGCACAACAGTGGTATAATATATGCAGTGATGTCACATTACAGAGATAATGTAATGACATCACACTGCAGGAAAATGCATACTGTGATGTCATTGAACAGGGAAAATGCACACAGTAATGTGACAGTACAGGATGAATGATGTTCACGATAGTGGGTTATTGCACTCAGTGATGCTACTGTATAGAACAGGAAGAATGCACATAGTAATGTTACAGTGCAGGGTGAATGAGCACAATAGTACAATAATGTGCACAGTGATGTCACAGTACAGAGATGATTTCTATACAAAACACGTAGTGATATCACATCACATGAAAAGTACACTCAGTGATGTCATAGAACAAGGAGGATGCACAAGGTAATGTTATAGTGCAGGGAGAAGGAGCACAATAGTAGAATAATGTGTACAACGAGGTCACAGTACAGAGAAAATGTACATACATGTGATTTCAAAGTACAGGAAAATGCACACAGTGATGTCATAAAACAGGGATAATGCATACTTTATTGCTACAGTGCATTGTGAAAGGGCACAATGGGGCAATAATAGGCACAGTGATGTCACAGTACTGAGAGTGTACAGATATGTAGTGATATCACAGTAAAGCACAAGAGTGGTGTCACAATGTAGGGATAATGCACACAGTGATGTTACAGTAGTGGAGTAACACACACAGGGGTGTCACAGTCCTCTGGATAGGTCATCAGTGTCTGGTCAGTGGGGGTCTAACACGCGGTATCCCCGCTAATCAGCTGTTTGAGAAGGCCACCATAGAAGCTTGCTGCCCGGGTAGTTATGCCCATGCTGGAAAAAGTGAGAGATAAACAGTATGTTTTCCTTAGAGCTGCCATAAGGGTGTCACCCAGGTTTTCTCAGCTCCTACATATTCAGTGATAGATCTGACCCCTCCTGTATTGCTGCATAGCAAGGCTGACGTCATATTCAGGAATCTAAGAATGTTGTAGACACATCAAAGGAAGTCCTACTTCCAGAACCTGAACTTTTGTCCAGGTTGGAGTTCCCTGATCTTCTGGGTGAGGTAGCCACCAGTACAACCCTCGGATATCTCCCTCAGACCCGTAAATATTGAATAGTGCAGCAGGGCACATACGTGAACCTTTGTCCAATCAATCTCCTCCAGAACATGAGCGTGTGGGGGGTCCAAGGGGGACCACACGTGGAGGACTGGAGAGGAATAGTGCCATAGAACCACTGTAATACTGTCCAAATAATAATCCCTAAATAACACAAAATAATACCACCAGATCGTGCATACATTATAAAGATTGGACAATTGGTGAAGGCCCTGTGACAACCGACAACCACTATGGCTGCCATTACAAAACAAACGGGTTTAGATCAAGTTTTGCACTCGTTAACATATTAGAATCAGAATTAACAGTAAGTAATTAAAACTGTATTTGTGTTCCCTAATCCCTATCATCATCTTACAAGTCATGTCCATTCCAGAATCATCCATCAGAGGAGCTCCCGTGCCCCCGAGCCAATTGGCCAACGCCAGCTTCTATGTAAATGCCTCTCATTAATTACAATTATTAATATGCTCGCCATATGCTGAAATCATGTGTGTGGGGGATTCGGAGGGGGCAGAGTAATCAGAGCCATTACTGTATTTTCTTCTGACATCTCTATGAAAGAAATGAGACTTGAAGTAAAGTTATACTTCGGGGTTCAGAAGTCAATTGCCCTGAAGGGAATACAAAAATTAATTGCACCCCTCCAGACGTACTCTCTCTCTCTCTTCTCACTGCTATTGAAATTTTGATGATTTAGGCAGTTATTGAGATTTTTGGTAATTGCATTTGTGCTAGGAACCTCAGTAGGTATTATATATCTGCCCCATAGGACAACTGATTTGTTTGGTCTTCACTCCTTCTTTTCCTCCTTTCATTGGTCTCCCATTCATCTGCATTCATTTTCCTACTTTCACTTGATATCATGAGCAATAGTCCCTGAATGGACTCCTTAGTTGCAGTTGTTAGACCTGCTTCCCTGGTAGTTACATCAATGTTCTTAAAATTGAAACTCCTTGGAGGTTGGACCAAGAATACTTGGAGGTTGGCCTCTTCGGACCTAGTGTCATTCATTTGATTGGCTTGGTGACATCTCCGTAAAAGGAATATGCCATCAAAAATTGACCTATAGTTGTTTTATAATTTTAAGAATTGTTGGTCCTTATTTTTTGTAATTGCCATGTCACTATATTTTGTAAAAAATCCTGAAACCTTGCCACACAAAAAGCTGACACTTCCTGTAGAGATCGCTTCTCAGCAGTTATTCCAGTATCATCACAGGCAGGATTACAATAACAGGTAACGCTTATATAAAGATAAAACAGGGTCCACCATTCCCAATGTGTGATGGTCACAGCTTACCTCCTCCTCTTCCCTGCACAAGGACCTCTGCATGAACAAAGCATGCCCACAACACTCTCCTATAGAAGTCAATGAGACATCTCCAGTCTAAAGGGTACATATATCTATGGATGTGATACATTCCCTTGAAGTGAGGCACTGAAAAGTTATGCTAGGAACATTTGTGGAATTTTCATCGGCAGAATATGAAGCATTTTCTTACAATTCGTTTTATGCATGACCAGGGGACATGATGAGATTATCTGGTGTTATGGAATTATGGGTCAAAAGACCCCTGTTCAGGACCCTCGACTATCAGATAAAGAAGAGACTGGCTATACAAAGAGTGGCTCTCACTTTGGAGAACCCCCACAGGTCCACATTTTTCAAGGATAGCCCACAAATTTCTATGGGTGCTGTAATGCTTATTTTCCCCTGCGGGGGAGCTGCAGGGAAATAGGCCACTTTCCACTATGATCCACTAGCGATTACTCTTGATTGCTGGGTGTCATGGAGAAGGGATATTGACTCTTCTTACAATAATGCTATAGCTTGAGGCAGAAAATTCCTACAGGCCATCAATAATGGATGGACTCCCGGCATATTGTAGATATCATTATAGAAGGGAAGTAATAATCTGTATATACAAGTGTTCACAGACTCATCGGCACATGGAAAGCTTCATCAGAGCGCCAGCCTTCCACTATCCCTCCTCTATCCAGTCAATGAATTCATGGGCACCGATCTCTGAAGATTTCTCCTGCACCGAAAGTATTTATCGAGGATCCTGTTGTATTATGGAGGGGCCTCGGCTTCTTAAGTAGCATTTACATCTATCGTGTATGATGAGCATAATGGAGGCCTGGAAGCAATCATAAGATGTGAGCGGCTTCACTTACTTGCTGGGAGTATTGTAATTGCATTTGCCATGTGATCAATTCCTCATTATCCTTACAAGCCTTCGTCCTCTGATTGAGGCTGGAGGACTGATGAGTGATGATGATGATGAGCTCCTCTGTCTCCAGAACCAAAGGGGGAAATTACAGATTTGGAGTGGAGTTAGTTTAATATATGGTCAGTGTGGTCATTTAGATTTACATGATGGCATGAAATAAGGTGGATGTAGTTAATAGATGAGATAGACAGATGGACAGACGGATAGATAGATAGATAGATAGATAGATAGATAGATAGATAGATAGATAAGATAGATAGACAGACAGACAGACAGACAGACAGATAGATAGATGAGATAGATAGATAGACAGACAGACGGATAGATAGATAGACAGATGGACGGACAGATAGATAGATATATAGATAGATGGATGATAGATAGATAGATTAGATTGATAAATAGATAGATAAATAAGATAGATAGATAGATACTTTAGATAGATAGATAGACGGACGGACGGACAGATAGATAGATAGATGATAAATAGATAGACAGATAGATATAGATGGATGTAGTAGATAGATTAGATTGATAAGTAGATAGATAGATAGACAGATAATAGATAGATAGATAGATAGATAGACAGATGGACAGACAGATAGATAGATAGATAGATAGATAGATAGATAGACAGATGGACAGACAGATAGATAGATAGATAGATAGATAGATAGATAGATGGATGAGATGTTAGTTAGTTAGATAGATATAGATGGATGTAGTAGATAGATTAGGCTACTTTCACATTTGCGTTTGGGGTTCCGCTTGTGAGATCCGTTTCAAGGCTCTCACAAGCGGCCCCGAACGGATCCGTTCATCCCCAATGCATTCTGAATGGATAAGGATCCATTCAGAATGCATCAGTTTGGCTCCGTTCTGCCTCCATTCCGCTCTTGCAGCGTTTTGGTGTCCGCCTGGCCATGCGGAGCCAAATGGATCCGTCCTGATTTACAATGCAAGTCAATGGGGACGGATCCGTTTGACGTTGACACAATATGGTGCAATTGCAAACGGATCCGTTCCCCATTGACTTTCAATGTAAAGTCAGGAGTCCCTATTAATATACCATCGGATCTGAGTTTTCTCCAATCCGATGGTATATTTTAACTTGAAGCATCCCCATCACCATGGAAACGCCTCTATGTTAGAATATACCATCGGATTTGAGTTAGATCGTGAAAACTCAGATCCGACAGTATATTCTAACACAGAGGCGTTCCCATAGTGATGGGGACGCTTCAAGTTAGAATATACTAAGAACTATGTACATAACTGCCCCCTGCTGCCTGGCAGCACTCTTACAGGGGGCTGTGATCAGCACAATTAACCCCTCAGGTGCCGCACCTGGGGGTTAATTGTGCGTATCATAGCCCCCTGTAAGAGATCAGGTGCTGCCAGGCAGCAGGGGCCAGACCCCCTCCCTCCCCAGTATTAAATTCATTGGTGGCCAGTGCGGCCCCCCTCCCTCCCCTGTATTAAATTCATTGGTGGCCAGTGCGGCCCCCCTCCCTCCCCAGTATTAAATTCATTGGTGGCCAGTGCGGCCCCCCTCCCTCCCCTGTATTAAATTCATTGGTGGCCAGTGCGGCCCCCCTCCCTCCCCAGTATTAAATTCATTGGTGGCCAGTGCGGCCCCCCCTCCCTCCCTCCCCTGTATTAAATTCATTGGTGGCCAGTGCGGCCCCCTCCCTCCCCTGTATAAAATTCATTGGTGGCCAGTGCGGCCCCCCTCCCTCCCCTGTATTAAATTCATTGGTGGCCAGTGCGACCCCCCTCCCTCCCTCCCTCCCCTGTATTAAATTCATTGGTGGCCAGTGCGGCCTCCCCTCTCCCCCCCTAATTAAAATCCCCCCCATCATTGGTGGCAGCGGAGAGTTCCGATCGGAGTCCCAGTTTAATCGCTGGGGCTCCGATCGGTTACCATGGCAACCAGGACGCTACTGCAGTCCTGGCTGCCATGGTTACTTAGCAATTTTAGAAGCATTATACTTACCTGCGATGTCTGTGACCGGCCGGGCGCTCCTCCTACTGGTAAGCGACAGGTCTGTGCTAAAAGCAATGCGCCGCACAGACCTGTGCGGCACCTGAGGGGTTAATTGTGCGGATCACAGCCCCCTGTAAGAGATCGGGTGCTGCCAGGCAGCAGGAGGCAGTTATGTACACAGTTCTTAGTATATTCTAACTTGAAGCGTCCCCATCACCATGGGAACGCCTCTGTGTTAGAATATACTGTCGGATCTGAGTTTTCACGATGTGAAAACTCAGATCTGAAAAAGCTGTTATGCAGACGGATCCGTTCTGAACGGATGCAAGCGTTTGCATTATAGGTGCGGATCCGTCTGTGCAGATACCAGACGGATCCGCACCGAACGCAAGTGTGAAAGTAGCCTTAGATTGATAGATTGATAAATAGATAGATAGATAGATAGATAGGTGAAAGAATGTGTAGTCCTTTATTCATCCATACCAGCCAGGCCTTGGCTTGAGAATGGTCCCAGTAAGAGGACTGAAACGTCACATGGGAATAAAGGACTACACATTCTTTCACCTTATGGAGGTGCTGCGGTTGTTTTTTCTTTGTAGATTAGATAGATATGACATAGAAAGAAAGAAAGAAAGAAGTCCACGTGTAGATAGTGGCTGTTTTGATGAATCTAATAATTGCCCTATTATTATTGTATTGTGGATGGACATGTTGCATGTATGACTCCTCCTCTATATGATATCACCCGCTGTATGCTACGTCCTAGTTTTATGATTAGTAACTATTGCTATGATGCTACATAGACATACAGTCCGGGACGTGTACCACCGTCAGTGGGTGCAGCCACAGCTCGCATCGTGTTGTGCATGCTGGCATTGATTGCAGTATGGGACGTGTAGTTCTTCAGCAGTAGCGGGCCGCCCCCGGTGTTCTCGCGGTACCTCGCCAGTAATCAATGGCAGACGCCTCACCTTGCTTATAACATTGTGGGGCGAATGCAATAAATTTTAATATATCTCAGTAAGATTGTGAAATACACAATTAATTCTAATACAGAGCAGTTTCGCTACAGCGACCCTGAAACGTGGGCTCCTCGCAGCTGGTTATTGCTATTTATCTAACAGCTTATCTCCCTGCTGCTATCTGTGGTGGAAAAAACTAATTAGCCATCAAAACAGAGGAGCAACAGGACGGGTTCACAGTGAGCTGCAGGCAGATCTGCTTCCAGTGAAGCACACACCTGATGATAAGCGGCGCCCTGTTCTGCGCTGTTGTGTCTGACGTCTCATCAGCCGCGCCGAGTTCTGCATCCGGTAACATGGGGGGGGGGGGGGGGGGTCTAGCATATTATCATGGAGTTTGACGGATTTTCCACCCTTGAACTTAATGGGGTTGTTTCGATAAGAAAAAAAAGAATTGGGGAATTCTGGGCAAATAGAAGGGACTCTTCAGTCGGGGCCTCCATCCATTAGTCACAAAGAGCGTCTCTCTCCCCCTAGAGGACCTGACATGTCCATGCATTAAGTGGTCTTCCCATCACAGACAATGGGGGCATATCGCTAGGATATGCCCCCAATTGTCTGATAGGTGCGGGTCCCACCTCTGGGACCAGCACCTACACCAAGAACGAAGCGGGGAGAGCGGTGGCTGGAGGATTGGGGTGATGGAGGGCACACTGCACATGCACAGCCACCCTTCATTCATTTCTATGGGGCTGACGTTAATATTCGGCGGCCCCATAGAAATTAATGAAGGGCGGCTGCGAATGCGCAGTCCGCCCTCCACCACCTTTCCCCACTCCGTTCTAGGTCGGTGTAGGTGCGCTAGGATATGCCCCCATTGTCTGTGATGGGAAAAACCCTTTTTAAAGCCCATAGATTTTAAGAGACACCGTGTAATGCTTCATTTCTCCTGTGGAGGCGCTGCAGGAGAATTGAGCAGGACACATTAAAATAAATATCCACACTTCTAATCTAAAATGTACTTCCAAAATTCTGTGCAGATTAATTTCTTTATATATCATTTTTGGAGTGATCCTGATACAGAGCCCCAAATCCTCTGCCTTGACATAAAATTAAAGGGTGCAGTGCCCGCAGTCACCACTGGAGGAAGCGTAGAAGCTTACTGTATACTCTTTCATTAGCGAGTTCAATGTATAAACAGTATGCAGCAGGCTCCCGAGCTCCCCCTAGTGGCAGCCAGCTAGAAGGTTAAGATTTACCACCAGGTCTTTACAGAGGGTTTGGATGATTTGGAAAACGTTGGTTGAACCGGTTTAAAGATATATCACAAAATTTAATAACACAGCATTTTAGACCCAGAGAGACTATTCACTTTAACGTGTTCAGAATATCTTGGCAAGTGAGTATATCAGTATAGACTAAACAAAGCAGAAAGCTCTTACCTACACTGATACACTGTAACAAGCCATCAGCACTACATCAAATCCATTTTTCTGTTTTTGAACATTTCCACTACAAATACAAAGATTTACCGTTATTCATATAGTAGTAGATTACCCCTTTAAAGGGGTTGTCCGGGTTCAGAGCTGAACCCGGACGTACCCTTATTTTCACCCAGGCAGCCCCCCAGATGTTGGCATCGGAGCATCTCATGCTCCAATGCGCTCCCTTGCCCTGCACTAGATTGCGCAGGGCACAGGCTCTTTTGTTTGCAATCTCACACTGCCGGTCGGAAGCTTCTGCCCGGCAGTGTGTTCGGTGACGTCACCGGCTTAGATGGGCGGGCTTTAGCGCTGCCCTAGCCATTATATTGGCTAGGGCAGAGCTAACGCCCGCCCATCAGTGCCGGTGACGTCACCGGGCTTCCTGGCAGCCCCATGGAGAGACCGGTACGTCACCGGACCTCTTGAAAATGCCTTTGCCCTGCACTATTTAGCTCAGGGCAAAGGAGAGCATCGGAGCATGAACTGCTCCGATGCTCAAGTCAGGGGGGGCTGCCTGGGTGAAAATGGAGGGATGTCCGGGTACAGTTATGAACCCGGACAACCCCTTTAATTGTTAAAGAGCTTCTGTCAGCATGATCAACCCTATTAAACCAGGCATAAAGCCTGGTAGGGTTGATCACGCTGGCAAAAATAATGCCCTGTATTTCTGTTGTCCCATTCCCGAGAAAAGCAAGTTTTTACTAATATGTAAATGAGCTTCCTAGTGCACCAAGGGCCCGTCCACAGTCCTCGGAGGACCAGTTAGTAATACCACTACAGCTTTAGTCCCTCCCCTGGATTGACAGTTCTAGACATCTTGTCTAGCTCTGTCTTCTTGCACCTGTGCCGTGCCTCCTGATATTGGTGTTTGAGCAGTAGATATGGTGATATAGCGCCAAGTCCCCATCTTCTGTCACATGTGCCATGTTTCCCGATCTCGGCGCTTGCTCAGTTGGAACCTGCACTGCTTGAAGAGGAGCAGCATATCTACTGCTCAAGCGCTAAGATTGAGGAGGAGGCACGACGCAGGTGCCAGAAGACAGGCCTAGAAAAGATTACTAGCCTTGTCAATCCAGTGGAAAAGGGGAGGGAATAAAGCTGAAGTTCTGTAACAAACTGGTGCTCCAAGGGCTGTGGCCAGACCCCCTGTGCTCCATTAAGTTAATTTACAAAACATTAAAAACACTCTTTTCTCGGGAATGGAACAGCAGAAATCCATAATGGGGGCAGCATGACAACTCTATCAGGTTATGCGCCTGGTTTAACAAGGTTGATCATGCTGACAGATGCTCTTTTAGATTTCTTTTGCAATAAACTTGCCTTTCATTAAACTTTTTTTTCTTTCTGTTTTTGCTCAGTATCCACCCCATGAGGTGGAATATAGTGCGTCCCAGTGATAAGATAAAGCTGCGTGCAGCCACCAGTTTACTTTATACAACCTATAAATCAATCACTATAAGACCCACCTGTCGGTAGATTTTACCTTTCATTGATGTTGGGAACAATGGGGAGCTGACAACTGGAAGGGAGCTGATAAATATTTAGTGTGGAGCTCACAAATCCTTCAGCTCGGATGCTACATGTGATAAAGCGGAATATAAGAAAAGTGAAATAGCAAAACCGACAAACTTGGGGTTAGTCTTGAATAGTCATTGGCTTGTCCTGGCAGCACAAGTTCAGTGCAGGAACCACCTTAGAATGGTGCAATTCATGCCTTGCCCGGGGTGTTTCTCTTGGCACTACTAAAGCGGGTGACACTAGCATTAATGACCTGGACATCCAGCACTTGCATCCTAGTCCTATGTTTGAGGTCCAAATCTGTGGTGAATCAGCTGCACATTAGGCAGCTATATTCCATCGGACAGTGTTATTTGGGCACAGTATGATTGTGTTATATCGTAAGGGTCGGGCATCAATAAATGGTACTGCACAGAGCACCAAGACCAACCTGTCCTATGCAGATTGTTACTTCAATGGTTAGTTATTAGCAAGTGACACGGCTTGCAGATTACCATTGTGCACTCTGTGCCCCATCGGTGGCAGCACACAACGAACACTTGGCGCATACAAAGTATCTACTTAAATTGCTATTCGGAATTAGTGACTTTTAAAAATACCTTTATTTTGTTATAGTGCGGGTATAGGTATGTTCATACCAAAAAAGGTGTACTACAATTTCAAAAGGATTTATATATAAATTTCTTTTGACAGGGGAGTAGTGACCCCTGGTAAACACATATGCTAGTGACACAGAAAAAACTGTCAATCGATTCAGGCGGATCGAGGATCAAATTGAAAAATAGTACACGGTCTGAGGAGGGCAGGGCAGACAAGATGCTTACCCTAAAAGCCCTAAAAACTGCTCAGCCCAGGGTAACCCCCTGATGGTGGAGGTTCCCTGTCCCCGAACCTAGGACTGTCAAATCCCTAGATTAACCCTGACCAGGGAAAGATAATGGAAATACAGTGACAGTATCAAAAAATAAATGTATATATAACGGAGGGGACGGGTGGTTCAGATGACCAGGGTCACCACCCTTCCTCTCCGGAATTCAAAAATAAATACAAACAAGTGGGTGGCAGGGGGTCCAGATGCTCTGGGGATCACCATTCCACTCCAATACACAGTACGCACGTTTTAAAATATGCCCATCTTATAACACAGACCTCAACGCGTTTCACCTGTATACAAACAGGCTCATCAGGAGGTGGTTAAACATTTGGACAAAGTCCAGCAAAGATGTAGATGTGACCAATGATACAAAAATGACAATATAATTAAACCGATACTTAGCTATAGATGGTCAATGGAGGGAGCGTAGATATAGTATTACCAAGGGCAAGATAACTACATCAACACGTGATACCTAGAAAAAAATACGTATAAAGGGGACACTTCAGTATAAAATAAAATAATATAATCAGTCACAGCTCAGTAGATAACTCTCAGGAGATTTAAGAAGTATAGCAAAACTTACATAGTGCTGGTGCTGGCCAAAACTCCCCCAGTAGCCTGCTTTGGGCCCAGGTAAGGTGCCAGTCAATATAGAACCCATTTATAGGGTCTGGTCGATGCGTCCGGACGCCGGAAAAAGCACTTCCGGTCTCCTGGAACGCATAATGGAACGCATAGGACTTCCGGTCCGCGTCACTTCCGGTGCCGTGGAACGCATCGTGAGCCGCATAGGGCCCGATGCCGGCACCGGAGGACAGCAGAGGCCGTGCTATCAATGCAGAATTGGTCATAGGGGGTTTAGATTGGAAGAACGGCCAGTATGTTAACACTGAGAGTGACGGCTGTGAGTAAATATGTCCGAAATAAAACTGTGCTAACGGATCAGGAAAAATATACCCTGGGGGCACAGTTATTTAAAGAAACCCACAGTAACAGCCTCCAAAAAGGGACAGACAAGAATCACAGAGCAGACAGTATATATAGGATATCAATCATGATGGATGACAACCTGCCTCTTTATTAATATTGATAAAATTTAGGAGGTAACAGGTAGTATTTACAGATATGGGGGAATCAGTCTTGAATACCCCCCTTTTTTTTAATAAAATGTGGTGCTTTTCGCACTGATCGGCACAGAGACCATGGGTCACATACCAGTGATACTGAGAAAATAAACTTACTGAGGAGCGTCATGGATTTAAACACAAGACAAGGAGGATATTAAATAAAGCATGCGAAATTGAGTCTTTCATTGAGACCGAGGGGGGACTGGGATTGGAAACGGTAAATCCAGGAGGACTCCTTTTGAAGAATCCTTCTGTCCCAGTCGCCCCTCCTCTCAGGAAAGGGGACCACCTCCAACACCGAGAAACGAGCAGAGCTCACATCTCCTCTGTGGCAATTATTGAAATGATAAGCCACCGGGGTATCCTTTAATTTTTTAATATCGTTCAGATGTTCACAAATTCTTCTCCGTAATTCCCTCTTAGTTTTACCAATGTAGTCGAGAGGACAGCTACATTGGCAAATGTATACTACGCCTTTGGTTTTGCAATTGGCGAAGTCACGAATCGCAAAGGATCGTTGAGTTACCGAGCAAGTTATTGTTTTAGATGGGTTTATGAAGTTACACGCTTTGCAGGAACCACACTTAAAGACACCAAGGGGCCTACGGTCTAGCCATGTGCCTTCTCTCTTTGGGCCTTCATAATGGCTATGGACTAACCGATCTCGCAGGCTTCTCCCTTTACGGTAAGTTACCTGCGGATAGTCCCTAATTACCTGTGTGAGGTCAGGGTCCATAGTTAAAATTGCCCAGTGCCTTCTAAGTATAGACACCACTTCACCATTACCAGAGTCAAAGGTAGAGATGAGACGTATCAGGTGGTCATCTGTATCTCTCAATCTTGGTATCAGGAGCTCGTCTCTTTTCTTTGACTCTGCAAACTGAAAGGAGTCCCTAAGGATCCTGGCAGGATAACCCCTTTCACTCAGTCTCTTCCTGAGCTTTGCTGACTCTTGATAGAAGTTGCCTCCCGACGAGCAATTTCTGCGGACTCGCAGATATTGTCCCCTTGGGATACCCTTTTTGACCGCGGTGGGGTGATGGCTCTCCCAATGGAGGATACTGTTGGTTGCCGTGGGTTTCCGAAAAACAGATGTATTTAAGGTACCCTCTACTTTACTCACCACCACGTCCAAAAAGGTAATCTGCTCTAATTGGGTTTCATAGGTGAAGCTCAGGCCGATCTCATTATGATTCAGGGTATCAATGAAACTGTGGAAAGCTGGAATACTTCCTTCCCAGATCAGGAAGACATCGTCTATATAACGAGTCCAAAAAGAGATGTTCTCACTCCACCATGGGTGCTGATCTGGGAAGACGACGGTATCCTCCCACCAGCCCAGGAAGAGATTTGCATACGTGGGGGCACAGGAATTCCCCATCGCGGTCCCCCTGAGCTGGTGGTAGAAGGAGCCCTTAAAAAGGAAAAAATTATGTGTTAGAATATATTCCAGTAGTTGCAAGATGAAACCATTATGTGCACTAAACTGGGTTCCTCTCGTATTCAGATAGTAATTCACAGCTAAGATTCCCTTGTCGTGTGGAATCGAGGTGTAAAGCGATTCCACATCGATGCTCGCCAAAATGCTTTTCGGATTTATCGTGAGGGTTTCAATTTTGCGGAGAAAATCCATTGTATCACGGGTGAACGATGGAAGGCTAGAGACGAAATCACGGAGTACCTTATCTAGGTAGATTCCACCGTGATGCGTCAGGGAGTCGATACCCGAGACAATGGGACGCCCTTTCAAGGGGTGTATCCCCTTGTGGATTTTTGGAAGACAATAGAAGGTGGCCGTTTGAGGGGTTTTTGGAAGAAGAAAATCAAATTCAGTCTTACTGATGACACCCTGTTGAAGACCCTGACCGAGGATCCCAGTAAGGTCGGTACGGAATACCTCCGTCGGGTCTGCAGGGATTTTTTTATAATTATTTTTGTCGTTCAGTAAGGTCAAACACATGGATTGATATTTGTGGTGGTCCAGAAGTACCAGGTTCCCACCCTTGTCTGATTGTTTGATAATCAGGTCCTTGTTATTTTCTAGGTTCCTCAGAGCCTGGAACTCTGATGCCGAGAGGTTTGAATGAAGGGGCATACCCTGTATTTTCTCGATATCGGCAATAACAAGGCGTAAGAAAATATCAATATGCTCCGTACTGACCGGGGGTGGCAACCTAGTACTTCGTGGCCGCAATTCAGTAAAGGGGCCTTTTCCTGGGACCCTGGTTCCCTCTTCGCTGAGTTCCATTAGATTTTGGAAATCTCCGAAATCATCAGGGTTAATTCCCAGTTCCAAACATGTTTTTTTGTTGTGATTTTTAAAGAATTTATGCCATTTCAATTTTCTGGCAAATAAATTCAAATCCTTTACCCAGGTAAAGGTATCATGTTTGGTTATCGGCACAAAGGACAGGCCCTTCTGGAGTAAAATGGTCTCAGCGGGGGTCAGGTGATACTCTGACAGGTTAATTACCTGCAGCTGATCAGTCAGTTGTTTCGACTGCGGTCCCTCAGTTGATACGCGGCCTGGCCCTTGGCTAAAAAAGAAGAAGAAGAGGAAGATGAGGTGGAAGCTGAAGGAGGATTGAGATCCACTATCGGGGCGGCAGAAGCAGTATTGTTCACAGGCAGGCCTTGATAGGGGATACACAGGGAGTGATTCTCTATTTGTGTACGGTATTGTGGCCCTGATGGTCCGGATCCTCTGTTTCCGGATCCTCGTCCTCCCCAGTAGTTGCCCCTCTGCCCTCTTGGACCTCTCCATCTTTGACCAGACCCTCTCCCTTTAGAGTAACGACCTCCTCTGATGGTTCCTCGTGTGTAGGACACACCAGTAGTTTCTGAGTCAGAGAATTCCTGATCTGAGGATGATATCTCTGACTCAGTCACTGAATTTTTTGTGCTCAAAGAGGTGTATGCTCTATTGTCTCTAAATTCACCCAGATCCTTGATAAACTGTCGATGTTTCCTCTCCTTGATGAGGTTCTGAAATCTTTCAACGGCTGATTGTAATGAGGACTCCCGTTTATCAAAATCGGGATCCGATTTAAGTTTTAATGCTGACTCAATAAGTCCCTTTAATTTGGATGATGTGCTCTCAAAGATTTGTTTTTCCTCACCAAGGAGAAGTGACATCAGTCTAAGGGAACTAGTTGTGATCTCTTCCTCCCACTTAGTCACAAATTCTGGGGACTGGACACGTTCTGCCGGTCTAAGGGGGATACGCAGGCCTCTTGGCACGATTTTATTTTCCAAATAATTTTCTAGGGACTTGATTTCCCACCACGATTTGATATTATCCTTATACCCCTGGTAAAGATCTTTGAAGACAATTTTGCAACTGGCTGACGACGTCAGTCCAGCAACCTCCCTGTCTGAGAAAATTTCCTTGACTTCTTTGATAAGGTCCTCAGTAAAAATAGTACCCGTCAAGAAACTGGCCATACTTAATTTCAAACAATAATTGCCTAATAATTAGATTTTTATTGGATTAATTTATCACAAGAGTTAAACATAAATTGCTATTCGGAATTAGTGACTTTTAAAAATACCTTTATTTTGTTATAGTATCTACTTAGTATCCACGTGTCTAAAAAGAGTGATGCCTATTCTAGAAGAAGCAAAAAATGTTATACTATTTGCTGTTTCCTGCCAAGCTCGCCCCTTTTTTTTGGTGCAAGTTACACCTAAGGTCTACTCCAGCTCCCAACTGGCATACATTTCAGATTCTGCCACAAGGACCTGCCCAAATTATTAAAAAAGGCGTGCACCACTTAATAACACCACTGCAAACCACCAGAAAACTCAACAGAGATGCCAGTCTTGATAGATCGCCCCTTATGTCTCCATGGTTACAGACTACAAACAAGCCCTCTGTAGTCTGATTCATGCACTGGATCAATTTAAAAGCATGGTTGCAAAAGTTGACATTCCCTTCACGAAGCTAATAGATGGTTTTAGGCAGCCTGGGCATCATTTTGGAGTGGAATAAATTGGCATAATCTGAAAGTGCAACATGTGCTTCCAGTGATGGAAACTTTCTGACAAGGTGCACATTGTCGGGGGTCCGGGTGAAGAGTAGCGATGAGCGGCATAGGCAATATTCGAATTTGCGATATTTTGCTAATTTTTGGCCGAATATTCGCCATAAATTTGCAAATTCAAGATCTCCAGTCATTATTTACTTGATTGCGAAAATCGGCAATGTAATGTATTCGGGATAAATTTGCGATTAGAATATTCGCGATCAACGCTAAAGGGTAGGAAAATTTCCTATTGGTTGCTAGGGATGTTGCTAAGTGCCAATATTCACGATAAATACGCGATAAATTCACGATTAGAATATTCGCGATCAACACTATTCACGAATACGAATACATAGCAAATTCTGTAAGTGGCGATATTCGCTATTAAAATTCGTGATTTCAATATTCGCGATCAACTTTAGTGAAGAGACACTCTCTTATTTGACAGCCATTGGCTTCAGTTGACTTCATTCCAGTGGGGTGAAGGTAGGTGATAGATTTGCATCATAGTCTTCACCTCTTCAAATGAAGTCAATGGGAGCCAAAGGGACTCCTGTGGGCCACAGCTGCTTCGTTCTAGTAATCGGTGGGGAGGACATCATTGCCTGAGTACCTTTCCAAATCACCATCTCTGGTGCAGGCCACAAGCCTCTCCTAGTCTGTGGCCTGAGAGGCCTGTGTCCCTGCGCTCTTTGTGCACTGCCTCATATAGTGTCCTGTGGTATATGAGGACAGACAGCCATGGGATTTCATGTTCCGTCACCGTATTGTACTGTTTTACCGTCCTTAGGATAGCGATATAATGGAACTCAGGAGGGCATATGTGGCCGCTGACCAGGTACATAAGTACCTGATTACCCCAGCATTAATTAGCACTGAAAGCATCAAATTATTATGTACCCAGCCGGCAGCTGTGAGGAGGGCTCGTGAATCCCCCTGGGCATCGGCCCACTGGGGAATTTCCCTGTAGGGTCTATGGCCAGTCGACCACTACCCTTATCTTAGGAAAGTTCATTTCAGGCTTTGTATAAGCAAATTATGCATAGAATAATCCAGATGGAATATTCACCAGAAAACTAAGCTCTCCATTAATACACGTGTGAGACACCAAGGTAATAATTACTGTCAATTTAACATGATTTGCTCATTTGGTTTGTACAAGTAATAATTATGGTGACATAATGATATGGTACAGGAAAAACACCAGCGTAATAACACATTGGAATACAGCTTAGATTGGTTTCTTATGTTTCTGTCCAACCTGAAAAGATCTATATTGTACAAAATTATTGATTTGATTGCAAGTGTCTGTAGTCTGGATGACAGGCTTCCTATAGCATAAAGTGCATTTCCTATTTTACCCCCCATGTCTCTTTTAGAGCTAATATTCTGTGTTTCTTAATGTATCTTTACAGTGGCCAGAGCTCCATTTTTTCTGTTAAAGAGCTCCAGATCTCCTGCATTGACATAGAGTTAATTGATAAACATCTGACTACCTTCAGTCACCACTAGAGGGAGTTTAAGAGCTTACTGCATACCCCGCTAAGATTGAGATCAATGTATAAACAGTCTACAGTAAGCTCGTTGGTTCCCCCTAGTGGCGACATCTGTCAACCAGAATTCCGTTATTCGTTTTATCTGTTGCTTATTAGGGCTTCCTGGCACTGCTCTAAAAGCACTTGCAGTTCAGTCATTCTTGTTTGTGTACATTTACTTTTTGTTCTGCATTTGTATCTAACAAGTGCATGATTTATTGCAAAATCTTCTCATGCGCCTTCGAACCCGAAGGGGGCTGAACCTAAAATAAATCTGAATTAGATGGAAAGGTAGTCTTTCCTACAGCAGATAAGACTTTCTGTGATCACCTCTGTACATGTGACTGCATGCATGCCTATGGTGGTCACCAAACAGGAAGTCAATTGGTTGCTAGGCAATCGTAAAGGGATTATCCAGGATTTTCATATTGGTGACCTATCCTCTGGGTCACAAGCATGGATGTTGAGTTCAATAGGATTGCCAGGTGTCCAACTCCCGGCACCCCTGCCAATGAGCTGTTCGGTGAGGCCATGGCGCTCCGTAAGTGCACAGGCGATACCAAGCACAGATGTCATACGATGTATGGTGCTGTGCTTGGTAAGCTGTCAGGAGGCTGTGGCGCTCTACAGAGTTCCAGCGAGCGACGTGACTTCTTCAAAAAACTGATTGGCAGATGTGTCGGGAGTTGGACCCTTGGCCCTCTCATATTGATGACCTTTCCTGACGATAGACCATCAATATTAAAATCCCGGAAAACACCTATAAGTCAGAAACAATAAAAAGTAAGGAGGGTGCAAGAAGAGGACTAATCTTGAACATTGCAATGGTTCTCAACAAGAACTAAGTAAGTGTGCAGGTATAACAACGGGTTAGGTTGTTACTGTAGGTTGTCAGTGCATTAACTGTTCACATACATATATGTAGCACAACGGTCCATTATGGACACTTAAACCGCAATTGTCATTTTAGTTGACTTTTTGGGATAAATTGTTATGTGCATGCATATGAGGGTTAGCATTCTTTTAAGCCATCATATGACCAGTTTCTATCTCCAGTTCTCAGCTAGTGTGTATAGACTGGCTGCTATGATGTCTCCTATATACTACACACATAGAGAAAAGGTGATTCTGCTCCCCTTCCTCTTGGTAGCACACAGAAGCAGCAGCCGCATAGAGGTCATAATGCAGCAGGACCAAGCAAAGTAGCTGTGAATCCATTACTAGGGTGAGACAATAAAACACTTAATAAATGCAGCAGCACATTCTGTGTGTGTGTTTGTGTGTCCATGCCTCTTTCTTTCTATATCTGCAGCTGCCCCTTTCTCCTTTCACTCCCCTCTCTTTAATTTCTATGGGCAGCAGCTATCATCTGACCCCTCATCTCTGCCTCTAGCAAGACAGATTTTTACCAATGAATTTAAAGTGAATGATCAGTGAGAGGAGAGGGAATAGGCAAGGTGAATGCTAACTGGAGAAAGAAGCATTTTCCGCTAAAAGGATATAATACATATCTTATTGCCACTACTGATTCATGCAAGATTTGCAGAAATGGCAGCACTTATTTAAAGTTTCTCTTCATCTTTAAAATAGTCATTTAGCAAAAATATAGAAATCTGAGAATTCTGGTTTTGTTTGTCACTTTGGTTTTCCTGACATCATAGATCCTTGATTTCCCCATAAGTCAACCTTCATGCCCAATACTGTATGTTATTATGATCATGCGTGGGGAATGAGGTTGGGTTTTACCCACTGAAATACCCCATGCCAATGTATATTTTGCTTTTCCTGACTACAAAAGTGTCCTTATATATTGAACCTGTCACCTCAAAGAAAATCCTACTAGAGCAGTTGGGCTGACAACCCTCCATTTCTCCTTCCTTCATACTGGACAAAGATTCTTGAATTGGCATGAGTGATCTATAATCATAGGATGTCTGTGAAATGTAGGATCATCTCTTCCCTCTGTCAGATATACATAATGCAACAGCAGTAACCCAGAGGGCTACTGAAAATGGTTACTTTGCTACTTAATGGGTTAATGTTAGTTTTTAATGTTATTGCACTTTTTCTATGTGATGTTTCTGATCTAAGAGATGAAATGGGAGCTCCATTTAGTTAGGTTGACCTGCCCAGTGGGAGGAGGCAGGTCCTTCTCCTTTGGGTGACGAGCATGGTTGTTGAGTTCAATCAGCCTAAGGGAGAAGAAGCATCTGCATGTGCCTGTTCAGAAGCGAGACCTGCTGTAAGGAACCCTCGTCCTTGCATCCCAACAGCTACCACCATCCTCTGAGAGAGAAAGAAGCACAGAATATACAGACTGTTGAGGGCCAATTTAAAGAGTGCAATCATTTTTATACAGCAACAGGCCTTACTACTAGTGGAATGGGTGCATCGCCTTTTGGAGGATCTACACCCTGCTGTGAGAACTGTAGTACTTATTTCGAATGGGCACTCCTTTGGTCCATTTGGAAAGTAGTTTTGGATCTGATAGAGAGAGAGAGACTCAGAGTTAGCCATCTTATTGCTGGTCATCCCGTGATCTGCCTTGGGTATATTGTGTGTGTACTCTGAAGATCCTGAACTGAATGCTACCAGTGTCTTTGTTTATGAACTGCCTAAACTACTTCAGTAAAGAACATTGGATTTATTACCCTTACACTACCCTAAATATTGTCTTGCACCACCACTCCACTGCCACCAATATCTGGCCATGCACTTGTCCTCCCTGCCTTGCACTCATGTACCTAACATCAAGGACATCCCCTAACACTAGGCAAGTGCCCCAATGCCAGGGTGTGCCCCTAAGGTATGGCCCCAGAGGGCATGATAGGACAGCCACTGTGAATCACTACATCTCCTATCACTGCCACAACTAACACTCCTATTTTCCTCACAGCACTGGTCGCTGAATATGAAGAAGTAGAGGCAGAGGTCTACGATGTGAATATACTTGCATCCTATAATTAAAGAGGTTTTCTGCTTAGAACAAGTTATTCCCTAACCACTAGACAGTGAATAACTTTTAGATCGGTAGGGACCCCCATGATCATGAGAATGGTGCACCAGTGTCCCCCATTTGAATGGACCGCTGGTCGGGAGCATTGGTCGGGACTGCCGGTACTAGCAGTCTCCAAGACTTTCAATAGAGCGGTGGTGCACATGCCCTACCAGTCCACCATTCAAATGTGGCCCCCCATAGTAGTTATCTTCCATCCAGTGGATATGAGATAACTTTTTCAAACTGGAATATCCCAGAAGGAGTGAGATGACCTTAGATGCAGTTGACCCCAGTCTTGTAATGATGACGTTTTGCCAGTTACCATGAAAATAAGGTAGAAAAAGAGAAAAGAGGCAAGCTGTTTTCTCAGTACCCCTCAGTCTATACCTATAATCACCCACCATTGTCCACATAATCCGCACCATTGACCCAACCCAAGCCAAGGTCATCCAGATCGTCCCAACTACATCTAGGTTCTTATAAACTTATTCCCTACCATACTGTGCAGGTTTTGGAGGGTTCAAAAACTAGACAGCCTTGATAAAGCCTCTACTGCTCCTGGGTATGCCCTCATGGGGTGTAATGTGTTTTGATGTTTCTGTACAGAACAGACCATCCTGGAAATGACATCTAAATTTAACCTAAACCAGCGTTATTGCTTCGAGCCATCTCATGAAAGACATACTGTAATTTCTCATTTTCTTCCTAATTTTTCACATGTAATTATGTCTCTTTCATCTCATTACCTTCTCTCCATGGACATGTTATTTTCTGATATAGATAGGACTGATCTTGAAATAATGTCAACAGCCCTAGTTCTGCTTTTCATCTTATAAATAATACACTGCTCGGCTTGTGTAGATTTAGTCAATTTTGACATCTTGAATGTGATAACTTGTTTCTAAGATAAATGCCCCAGGCATTTCCATGTCTATTGCAGCCTTTTCTCCCTTTCATCATCTCAGCTACCTTGCAATATGTCTTTTGTTCTGTCTCCGACACATCTAAAAAAAAAAATCTATACCTGAATGTAATGCAGAATATGAGGTTCCACCGGACCTAATCTACCAATTTGTCTTATGCAGATATGTCATAGTGAAAAATATATCATTGTATCCAGAGAAGAGATGTGATGAAAGATGTATGGTTTAAGTAAGCTCAGCGTTGGTGAAAACCAAAAACCTGTTTAAGTTTTGACACCAGTCATGGTTTTGGAAAAGCTAGTCATTTCGAGAAAATGCCCTTCCAACTTGATGGTCTTTGAGACCTCTTCCGACCCATAGACCACTAAATACCACATAGACTGGCATAATTAGGATTTTGTCACAATGGGATTCCAAATTTGCCCCTCATTCTGCAAATTCATCCATTCATCTGCCAGCCTAGACAAGTGGTATGTACAGTAACTAAGATGACTGGCTGTTCCAAAACTTGCCTCTCTCCTAATGGTTGCTGCATATATAAGATCTTTGTTGGCCTAACTTGCTAACTTGGCAGGACTGGCCAACCATCTAATGTGTTTGAAGGTGTCCCACTGTTGTATTTCCTTATGCCCAATCCTTTTGCTTTTAGACGAGATAACCTGCCACTGGATTGCAAGCCAAACTTGTATGTGTAGGTTGAGAGTTGGGAGAGATAGCTCCAACCAAGTGTTCATCCAACACCCATCTGTAGTGGTTGGGAAACCTTTGTGCTTGATGTTTGTTTTTATTGGTTAGATCATATGAAGAAATAGTAAAGTCCATGATTGTACTGTCCAGTTGCTGGAACACATCTTTCTGTTTGCTGAATTGGTGTGCCGCACACATCCGTCCACTGGATTCCCTACATGGAGCTTGCCATCTTACATATTGTTACTATAATACTGCCTACCATGTACAAAATATAGCTACAGTACTATTATACTGCTCCTAGGTACAAGAATGTAACTACTATAATACTGCTCCTAGGTACAAGAATATAACTACTATAATACTGCTCCTATGTACAAGAATATAACTACTATAATACTGCTCCTATGTAGAAGAATATAACTACTATAATACTGCCTCCTATGTACAAGAATATAACTACTATAATACTGCTCCTATGTACAAGAATATAACTACTATAATACTGCCTCCTATGTAGAAGAATATAACTACTATAATACTGCTCCTATGTGGAAGAATATAACTACTATTATACCGCTCCTAGGTACAAAAATATAACTATTATAATACTGCTCCTATGTACAAGAATATAACTACTATAATACTGCTCCTATGTACAAGAATATAACTACTATAATACTGCTCCTATGTAGAAGAATATAACTACTATTATACCGCTCCTAGGTACAAGAATATAACTACTATAATGATCTTTTTATTTTAAAACAGGCAACAAAATATTACAATACACTTACAATAAAATCATAGAAAAGAATAAATATAAAGTGACATCACAACACATTATACAATTGCTGACACATGGATGTTCCTCCAGTAGACGTTATTGCGGTTATTTTTCATGTCTTTCTTATATATCGTCTTCAGACTTTCCAGGATATTATATAAGATTTTATCACAGGTCAGGAGCTCTCTGTTGATGACCAGGCAGCACCGCGCACACCACAGATGGTACATGGTCACCACATTCACTACATACAGGGAACTTCTGCTGTATTGTCTGAGATCTGGGGGGAAGTCTCCATACAAGAGCTGTTTATACGGCTGTCCCACTAGATGTGGTAACTGAAGGGACAGTGACACGGCCTCCCATACCTGGACACTGAACGGACAGTCCAGCAGAAGATGCTCCATGGTCTCCAGTACCTGATGGCATTGCTCTCTAGGGCAGGATCTGTCTGGCACATTTCTACACTTTAGATTTTCCCTGACATACATTTTTCCATGAAATGCCAGCCATGACACATCCTTCATGTGAGCGGGGACTCTGGGGTCCTCCAGGATTTTCACAGCCTGTTTTACATCCAGGTTCGGGGCGTTCCTCAGCTGGATATGGGCACTAAACTGAGATATCAGCAGGTTCTTATACATCTCTTTCCTACTGAACTGCTTTACCTCACCATATAAGATTTTCCATTTAATGATCTTGCTAATTGCTTGTACCGCATACCAAGAAACGTTATTCTTAATGCGCCCCGAGATCCTCTTAATGGGGTCACCTACCGACCACACAGACACAAACTGCTGGATCTGGTTCTTAAACAGACGACTCCACGGCTTCACCTCTAAACTCTTACAAAATGAGAAATTCTTCATCAGAAACATTAGGTTAAAGAAGAGCTCTGGGCAGGGCATGGACAGGCCGCCCTCCTTCTGGGGGAGATAGACAATGTTCCTCCTGACTATATTCACCCTATTACCCCACAAGAAGTGGAAGAAGATATTGGTCAGTCTGGTAAGTAACTTATCGGGCACTGGGAACACCACACTGACATAGAGGAATAGCGGGAGAAGGAAGCTTTTCAGCAGGCGGATCTTCTCCTGATAAGTCAGCTTCCAGTGCCTCCAGCACTGCACCTTCTGCTCACACACCGCCAGCTTCTCCTCCCAGTTCACCTTCCCATCATCTACAGTTCCAAAATGAACCCCCAAAATCTTTATCTTGCCCTGCACTGTTCTAAAGGGCACTGAGAAGACCCCACGGTCACCCCCCAGCCACAACGCCTCGCTCTTATCCATATTCACAGCAGAATTCGACACTAGAGAGAAAGCTGCTATCTCCTGTTGTAGGGCCACACAGTCCTCACTAGACGAGACCAGAACCGTCACATCGTCCGCATAAGCACAGAACTTTATGTTCACTCTTTTACTCTGTAGGTGACATTCCAACCCCAAAAGATTTCTATTATCCTGCAACTTTCTTAAAAAAGGATCCAGACTGAAGACGTACAATAATGGGCTTAGAGGGCAGCCCTGCCTTACACCAGACATGATCCTAAAGGGCTCTGCCAAGTGACCATTAATCAGAGGCTGGCTTACCGCCTCCTTATAGAGAACCTGCAGCCATTGTACAAAGCGTGCAGGAAGGCCGTACTCCAACAACACCTGGTACAGGTAGTCATGATGGACTCTGTCAAAGGCCTTGCTCTGGTCTAACCCCACCACATATGCTCCTCCACTGTGCTGCCTGATGTAGGTCACCGCTTCCCTCACCAGCAGCAATGAGTCCTCTATAGTCCGGCCTTTCACACCACACGTCTGGTTGGAGATGATCAGGTCATCTGCCACCGTACTCAGCCTGTGATACAAGATCTTGGCCAAGACTTTATAATCAGTGTTTAATAAAGACAATGGACGCCAGTTTTTTAAGTCTTTTAGATTTCCTTTCTTTGCCAGGAGAACCAGAACAGATTTATACTGTGACTGTAGAAGTTCCCTGGCAGAGAGACAATCATTATAGACCTGCGCCAGGTCTGGGGCTAATATATCTCTGAACTCCTTATAGAATTCACTGGTCAGACCATCCAGGCCCGGGCTCTTCTTGGTTTTTAAGGAGTCAATGCTCCTCTTCACCTCCTCCTCAGTTATGGGCTCGGCCAAGCCATCTGCTTGTGCATGATCTAGTTTAGGGAGTTTGACACCTTTCAGGTAAGTTCTGATACTGTCACCACTTATCTGACGGTCATTAAACAGATTTTTGTAATAATCTCCAATAATCTTGTGGAGTTTACTTTGATCTGACTGCTCTGTCCCCTCCTCATCTAACAGGCTGGTCATAAGCTTCTTATTAACCCTGTTCTTACAGGCAATATAGGGGTCTGGGTTGTGAACCCCCCAATTATCGAACTGCCCCTCTGCTTTGAGAGACTTGAGGCGGTCATACTGCAGCTCTCGCATCTCCTGCTTTATCTGGCTGACGTACTTACCATCTATCTTCTCACCATTATTGATCTTACCATATAACCTGCTTAACTTCAGCCTCAGTGCAGAATACCTCATATACTCCACATTACTATGCCTCCTCGCAGCACGTATAAGAAACTGCTTGATATCACCCTTCATACACTCCCACCACTCCGCTGCGTCATCACACATACACTGGGTGGTCCTCCGGTCATTATAGAAGGTGGTAAAGGCCTCTCTGAACCCTGGATCTTGCAGCACCGAGCTGTTCACCTTCCAGTAGCCCCTACCACAGACCACGGCCCCGGCCAGATCCAACGTGACACTCACCATACAATGGTCAGAGAACTCTATGGGACTCGTCCTGTAGTCAGAGCTCCTCACTTCTCGTTTTATATACACCCGGTCTATTCTACTGGCGTTACCGGCCTTATGGTAAGTGTAGGCTCTATTGGAGCCACGCAAACCATAAGGATCCACTAAATGAGCCTGCTGGACAATATTGTTAAGGAAGTTCTCATCATATCTCAGTTGCTTATGACTACTGGAACGGTCCACATTACAGGAGACACTATTAAAATCCCCACACATTATAAACACCCTGGATGTAAAACAATATGGCTTCATCTGCTGGAATAATTCCCTCCTCTCCTTTCTAGTCTGAGGAGCATAGACATTAATGACTCTATAGTACACAGTGTCCAGTATAAAATCCAGCATCAAGCAGCGGCCCGAACAGATCTCCAGGACTCTCTCCACCTCAACTTCTATCTTATTGAAGAGAATCGCCACACCGTCATTTCTCTCCAGCCCGAAGGACCAGAAAGATGCTCCATGTCTCCAGTCTCTCTTGGCTGCAAACACCTGAGCATTGCTCTTCAAATAAGTCTCCTGTAAGAAGAAGATATCAGATCTCTCCTGAGACAGACGCTGGTAGATCGCCTGCCGCCTGTTTTTAGTCTTCACACTATTCACATTTATAGAGCTGATTCTCAGCCTCATCCAGGACACTTAGGTTTTCTTATTCTTTTTCCTCTTCCCAATACTGTGACCTTTAGAACCCCATCTTTTGGTGGACACTGAAGGGTCAGGTTCATCTTCCAGAGGGTCATCATCAGGGTTATGTGAAGAAACATAGTCCATTTCAATCTTTTCTTCTGACTCTTCTTCCCCTAGCGCACCATACTGCCCGGAGGTTATGGCCATCACTGGCGGATCCGGGGTTTTCTTTGCTGTAGTGCTGTTCTTTCTTTTTACAGTCTGAAACCCGTCTTTATCCACAGAGGACCTCCTGAGCTTCCTGAGCCCTGCAGCTGGACCATCAGGCTTTGTAGACGTAGAGGGCAGTTCTTTAGGTGGTTTGGCAACTGGTTTACTGGTCACTTTACTCTGCAGATGAGAATTCTCTTCAGTGGCTGGTACTTGTAGTGCTACAGATGGTACTTTAGCTTCCACAGCAGGATTTCTGGATTTCAAAGTCTTTTCAATAGCTGGTACTTGTGGTTCAGCAGATGTTGGTACTTGTAATGGAGTAGTTTGGCTATCAGTCTCCAACTCTGCCGGTACTTGTAGTGCATCAGCAGGGTCAACACTCTCTACAGCAGGGTCACTAGTACTTTGCATTACTTCAGCAGGACGATTACCAGTTTCTGGGGCTGTATCTGCTCTTGCAGTGACATCCTCCTGACCTTCCTCCATGGCCTCTGAGAAGATCTCAACACTGCCTTTATTATGATCTGCATGCGGACATTCCCGGAACGTATGACCAGATCCTAAACACAGGTTACAGATGACCGGACCTGTACAGTCGTCCTTTGAATGACCAAACTGTCCACAAAATGAGCACTTTATACGGGAGCAGTTGATGGCGAGATGCCTGCCCCCACATCTGTGACACAGTCGCGGCTGACCGGGGTAGTAGCATATCCCTCTCTCTGAGCCCAGGTAGAAGGAGTGCGGCAGATGTCTGGTCACACCATTGTTCTGCGCTAGTTGTACCATCACGGTGTATCCGCCATTCCAGATGTCTTCCTCATCATAGATTTTTTCCGGATGACTCTTCACCAGACACTGTCTGCTCAGCCAATGCTCCAGATCTGCCAGCGCCACCACCTCAGACTGGAACAAGATGGTGGCCTTCACTACCTGAGGCTTGGACAGCTGGATCACCTGTAGATGCTCCCAGATTGACTGCTCCTTCGTGTCATTGTATATGTTCCAGAATAAGTCCAGATCATACTGAAGCTTAAAGCTGATGTCATAGATCCTGCTGGAGGGGATATGGATCAGGGCGTACACCTCAGAGGCCTTAAATTTCATAAAGTCCTTCAGAAGAACTTTCCCTATGTACAGTCTGGAGGGGAGGCTATCTTCTGGACCCGTATACTTAATCCGTACAGCGTTCCTTCTCTGAGGTGGAGGGTTAGCCGGCCTTGTAACATTGGAGAACAGTCTCCTGAATTGTGGACGGTCAGCAGGAGGATCAGTGCTGGGCCTCTCCTCTACAGTCTTACTGACTCCAGATTGTCCTGCAGATCCACCTGTGTCTGCTCCAGACTGCTGTGCACCTGACACTGTGGACGACTGAGGGTCCTGTATACTGACCTCCATGTCTGCTCCAGTCTGTGTAGTCGTCTCCTCTGAAAGCTGATCGAGCGGGGTCTCATCCACAGCACTGAGCGGGGTCTCAATCACAGCACTGAGTGGGGTCTCAATCACAGCACTGAGCGGGGTCTCAATCACAGCACTGAGCGGGGTCTCCTCCACAGCACCTAGCGGGGTCTCCTCCACAGCACCTAGCGGGGTCTCCTCCACAGCACTGAGCAGGGTCTCCTCCACAGCACTGAGCAGGGTCTCCCCCACAGCACTGAGCAGGGTCTCCCCCACAGCACTGAGCAGGGTCTCCCCCACAGCACTGAGCGGGGTCTCCTCCACAGCACTGAGCGGGGTCTCCTCCACAGCACTTAGCGGGGTCCCATCCACAATGTCCATACATGAAGCAGTCTCCTGCTCACACACAGGATTGCTGCTCTCATTCACTTCAGCAGAGTTACAAGCTGAGTCCACTGCAATTAACTCCTTGTTGGATGGCTCACTTTGCTCTATAGTATTCCCAGCATTTTCAGAGACTGACTGCTCAGACCCCATACATAGTGACCCTGAAAGCAGTGACCCTCCAGGCGCTGCACCCACACATCTCTGAGGGTGTCCTTGCTTCACCATATTATGCACATTGCTGTAATCTTTCTTTTTTATTTCTATGATTTCTTTCATCTTCACATTCTGGGCTCTGGCCCCCCTCTTTTTCTCCATTGCCCAGCTTTCCACTTTAGGTATTGTGTTTTTACCTTTATCTAGTTTATCTTTTAATATATCCAGTTCACGTGTGCAGTCATCCAGGCATTCATACTTCATCAGCTTTTTCTTGGGATCAGTCTCTGTCTTTATCTCATCTCTTAACTTAGAAATGCGCCTTTCCAGTTTAAATAAACTTATCTTTGTCACAGTTGTACTAAATCCAGAAGCACTACAAGTTTCAGTTGACTCACCAGCCACCACTTCCAGATCATCACTTCCAAGATCTCCATGCTGCAGGCCACACTCCAAGCTCTGGGCTTTCCCAGGATCATCAGCCCAGCTCCCCTCCCCTCCACCTGGGTCAGAAGCCATGCCCCCTCCCTGCAGGGAGCTCAACAGCACACGTCTATCCTCTCCTATGGACAAGAATAGAACTACTATAATACTGCTCCTATGTACAAGAATATAAATACTATAATACTGCTCCTATGTACAAGAATATAACTACTATAATACTGCTCCTATGTACAAGAATAAAACTACTATAATACTGCTCCTATGTACAAGAATAGAACTACTTTAATACTGCTCCTATGTACAAGAATAGAACTACTATAATACTGCTCCTATGTACAAGAATATAACTACTATAATACTGCTCCTATGTACAAGAATATAACTACTATAATACTGCTCCTATGTACAAAAATATATCTACTATAATACTGCTCCTATGTAGAAGAATATTGCTACTATAATACTGCTCTAATGTACAAGAATATAACTACTATAATACTGCTCCTATGTACAAAAATATAACTACTGTAATACTGCCTTCTATGTACAAGAATATACCTACTATAATACTGCCTTCTATGTACAAGTGTCACGGATGATGTTGCAGATAACTGGAAGTTATGGATAAACATCCGACTAGCTTGATCCCAAACTAAGGAGCATAAAGGTGACCCCTATAAAACCCTAAGAGCTCACCCTGACTGCTAAGCACATACAAGGGTCTCAGAGGTAGACGATTGCATGCCCTCGTGCATAGACTGTGTGACACCTGAAAACCCTATAATAGTGAGGGGACACGACCACCGGCTCCCTGCACTTAATACGGAGGGAGTCAGGGTCACCTAGAATCAAGCCAGCAAGGAAACACAATACATGAAAGGACTTATCTGAACAAGCAGCAACCGAAATCTCCAGCAGTGAACACTTCAATCCATAAAGTAGTATAAACCGCAAAGTGAGGCAGTATGGGAGGGAATAAAAAGGAAAGAGGATTAGTCTAAATAGGTGACACCTGAGAGAAGGAAATGAGATGACAAAGTGAAACCAAAACAAAGAACATCATGCAAGAGGTAGAAAAGGACGTCTGTCAGACCTTCTCACAGAAGTGGCGGTGACAACAAGACTATAACTACTATAATACTGCCTTCTATGTCTATGTACAAGAATATTACTACTATAATACTGCCTTCTATGTACAAGAATATAACTACTATAATACTGCCTTCTATGTACAAGACTATAACTACTATAATACTGCCTTCTATGTACAAGAATATAACTACTATAATACTGCCTTCTATGTACAAGAATATAACTACTATAATACTGGTCCTATGTACAAGAATTTAACTACTATAATACTGCATCCTATGTACAAGAATATAACTACTATAATACTGCCTCCTATATACAAGAATATAACTACTATAATACTGCTCCTATGTACAAGAATATAATTACTATAATACTGCTCCTATGTGCGAGATTATAACTACTATAATTCTGCTCCTATGTACAAGAATATAACTACTATAATTCTGCCTCCTATGTACAAGAATATAACTACTATAATACTGCTCCTATAGACAAGAATATAACTACTATAATACTGCTCCCTATGTACAAGAATATAACAACTATAATACTGCTCCTATGTACAAGAATATAACTACTATAATACTGCTCCTATGTACAAGAATATAACTACTATAATACTGCTCCTATAGACAAGAATATAACTACTATAATACTGCTCCTATGTACAAGAATATAACTACTATAATACTGCTCCCTATGTACAAGAATATAACAACTATAATACTGCTCCTATGTACAAGAATATAACTACTATAATACTGCTCCTATGTACAAGAATATAACTACTATAATACTGCTCCTATAGACAAGAATATAACTACTATAATAGTGCTCCTATGTATAAGAATATATTGACCCACAAAATAGTTACCAGCAACAAGATGATAAAATTCCCACCCAATAATACTGAAATAACATACTCCTAATTATTGTTGAGCGAATCGAAGCCAAACAAATTGACTTTGATCCGAATAGTCTTTGTCCCATTTAGCTTAGGAGTTTTTACATGAAATTGAGGCTCCAGTCCTATGTGAAGGTCACTCAGGTCATATCATTATCAGGTTGCTGTATATGTACTGTCAGCTTGATGTTTTACAGAAAACATATTTATTCACATGATTACCTGCTCCAGTGAAGCTGGCAATCTAATTTCCTCACCTGAAGATTCCTGGTTTTAATAAGGAAAATAAACAGCATTTTTAATCTCACCGGGAACATACGAATTCTATAAATATCTTACTGGTTGAGACTAAAATTTTGCTTAATTAATTTCCATTTGCCAATAAAATGATTGGACAGGATCCCAAAGACAAGAAGTAAATTAATTCATTTAAAGCATTTGAGGCATGTCTGCAATAGTTCAACCCGCCATGGCCACCACACAGTGGACAGATCTGTCTGCTTCTGGCTCCATCCATGACTGCTGAGAAAAGCTTATCAGTGGGGGTTCTGGGTGTCAAACTCCTACTGATCTTATATTGGTGGCCTGTCCTAAGTCTAGGCCATCAATTTCTAAAGCCTAAATAACCCCTGTAAGAATTAAACAGTGCTAATAGTTTGTTAAAAACCAGGCAGATCCCCCAGATCAAGAGACAGCTCTTTGTATGTGATCTCTTCTCTGGCAATGGGTGAGGGTCCTGAACAGATCACCTCTGTTCTGGCAATGGGTGTGGAACAACTGTACCAACCAACCGGTTTAGCTGTGGGCTAAACTTAAGGGCGTTATCCTGGTGTCTCCCTGGTATTCACCCTTTAACCCTAATAGAGGGATCTGGACTTTGCTGCATGAAACTGCAAGACCGCTACCTCCTGGAGAAGTCCCAGTTTACCCAACAGAGGTCAGAGACGCTGGTGCAAGGCACTAAAGGAACAGGCAAACACATAGTAATAAACAGACTGAGGTTAGCATGTGAATCCGAGAAACAGGTCCAAGGTCAGGGCTGGCAGTGGAGGGTTAAAACAGTAAAACAGGCATGGGTTAGTACATAGGCAGATAACAGGAATCATCACTCCATAGTAAGGAACTTGTCAATCTAGGGACCTAATTTTGCTGGCAATGAAATTAGGTCAGCCGCACAGTGTTATAGCAGATGTGTATTAGCAATTAGAAGCAGCCATGCAGTGGCACACAGAGCAAGGGGAGGAGAGGAGTGGTAGTGAACACAAAAATGGGAGTACTAGTTGTGCAATGAATAATAGCAGAAGTAGTGGAGTAGTGAGAGACCCAGACAACCAATGTAACAACTGAGAACCCCTTTAAGCCACATGATGAGAACTCTTCCCTGGCTGCAGACTCTTTATAGCATCAGTTAAAGAAAGTCTCCAGAAAAGCATGCAACTACTAGAAAGGGGCCCAAATGTAATGAGAACCTGTCAGCAGAATCAATCCTATTAAACCAGGCATACTGCTTGGAAGGTTTGAACCTGCTGATTAAAATGATACCTGTCTTGTGAAAACCAGTTGAGGCATTCCCTAGAAAAAATACTTTTATCCTTCATAAAAAAATAAAATTAAGGCTTTCGTGTACCTCAGGGGTGTGGCCAGCACTGGAAAGCTGAGGAGCTAAAATGCTAAGCCCCGCACTGAAGCCCTAATTTAAGTCCTTTTTCTCAGGAACACCACAACCGATTTTCACAAGACAGACGTCATTTCATTCTGCAGGATCGACCCGGCCAGGGAGTATGCCTGTTCAAATATCATTGATCCTAATGATAGGCACTTTTTCTACCTTGGTCCTGCATGGGAGCTGTTACTAACATGAGCTAGGTCCAATCCGTCTATGTCTTGCTCTTTCTTGGTAGACCTCACATCCTTTGATCATGGCGTCTTACCAGATTTACCAATGTTTAGAACACAAACAACAAGGACAAAGAACAAATACATTTAAGATTTGAAAACACATAAGCGTGTTCGGGGGCCACCATAAAGCTGTCGTCAGAACAAGCCCCTTCCATGTAACAGGCAGTCGAGAGGGAAATTTTGAGTTCTGCATTTCAATCAAACAGTGAGAGACCTAATCATGTACATCTCAGATATCACTACATTTCCCAGCTGGTGACTGATTGCCTGGTAAGACTGAATGTGCTTTAAATTCTGTAATGTAAAATATTACTGGATGGAGCTTGTTTTCTTGGTGTGAATTTCCCCTTTCTTCTCTTGATAATCATGGCGGCACAAAAGCTTCAATACAGTTAAAAGGTTTAAGAGTCACCAGGAGATATACAGTAAGTATATGGTGGGTAAGAAGAAGGTATATAATATAAATTATTACAAAGGAAGAGGAAGCATGGTCCAAATTCTTTAAAAAGAAAAACACTATAAAAAATGTATTTTCCCCCTTCTGGATGTTCCATTTGAACTAAAATGTAATACATACAGTACATCGATCAGCCCTAACATTAAAACAACCTGCATGATATTGTGTAGGTCCCACTTGTGTCACAAAAACTGCTTTCAGCAATCAAGGCATGGACTCCACAAGATCTCGGAAGGGTTCTTGTAGTACCTGACCACAAGACGTCAACAGCAGATCCTTTTTAGTCCACTGATCGGGATCGTTTTTATAGCAAATCCCACAGCTGTTTGTTCGAAGTTGAGTAATTTGGAGATGATTCACCACCTCAGACCATTCCACCTGCTTAATACAGTGTAGAACCTCCTCGTGTCACAAAAAGCACACTGAGCAAGCAAGGCATGGACTCTACAAGACCTCTGAAAGTATCTTGTGGTATTTGACACCACAATCTGGCAGCAGATCCATTTTAGTCAATAGATCGGGCTTGTTTTCCAGTGAATCCCACAGATGCCTAGTCAAATTGAGGAATTTGGAGAGAAGTCGCCACCACATTGGTTCCATATACGGTCCGCAAAAAAAACCCGAAATGGAGACAGAAAGAAAATACGTTCGTGTGCAAGAGGCCTTATTGGGATGTCAGCAGGGGACAATCAGGATGCCAGCATACACCTTAGATGATCAGCTGGTCCCTCCAAAATCTTTGGGTTTGGAACACATTTATGGTGGTTTCATGAAGAGAAACATCTCCAGGACCTTCTGTTTTGGGTGTGCCTCATAATAAAGGGGCCATTTAGAGTTTTTGCTCTATGCCTGCGACTGATATAATGAGTGTCTCCTGGGAATTAAATATTGATGATCTACACACAGGATAGGCCATCAATCTTAGATCAGTGTGGGTCGGACTCCTGACACTCACGCCAATCAGCAGTTCAAAGGGCCTGTGGCACTTAGAGAAGTTCTGCGGTGACTACATAGTATACCAGGCACAGCGCCGTACATTGTAAAGTGGCCACGCTTAGTATTGTAGTTCAATCTCATCGACTTGAACGGGACTGAGCTGCACAAAGGCCACGTGACCGTTGGACATGATGTCACAAGCCAAGGAAGAAGCCACCATGCTTGCTTCGGTCCTTCCAACGTACCTCCACTGATCAGCTCTCGATGACCTATCCGGAGGACACAGTAGGTCATCAATATTTAAGTCCCGGAAAAAAAAAACACTTTAATGAGTTAAAAGACATCTAAGCAGATTGTAGTTTGAGTTGAAAGTATCACGGCTGCAGAGGGTCAGGGGCAGGGGCGTAGCTATAGGGGGTGCAGAGGTAGCCTGGGGGGGCCCAAAAACCCTTGTGCCACATAAGACACTGGCATTATAGAAAGTGTATGCTGGTCAATTTACACCTCTGGCTAGAGGGAAGGGGTTAGGTGCCCTTTCAATGTTTGCCTCTGGCAGCAGGAAGGCTATGTGCTACCCTGCCCCTTGCCAACAAGCACGAAGGGAATGGGTGCCCAAGCTGAACTCTTGCATCAGGGCCCATGAGCCGTTAGCTACGCCCCTGGTCAGGGGGGTTGGTCTACTATAGCGATACTCCTGATATGAAGTGCTGTGAATAAAACGATAGACCAGAAATACAAATAGTGTTAAAGATGGGAAGGTAAATCAGTTTTTATAATTTTATCTCAGCACTTAATTTTGGTCTTTGAAAAATAATGTTCTAGTTTGAGGTATCAAACACCGGGGGCTTTGGAAGTTTTTAGATAACGGCTTCGGGCGTACTTTTATTTGATTTCATATTACTTCTTTCAGTGCCTGCTTGTTGGCTCGGAGGCTTTTGCTGCTGGTAGTTTGCGTTTTGCAAGTGTTTATTTTAGCAACTAATGTTGGTAATATTAGATCTGGCATTATTTTAAGGCTTCCAGTATTAGTGCATTAATTTGTGCTGACATTTTTTAATTTTATTTCACTTTTTTTACTTTGTTTTTGGAGGTTATGTAAAATTGAAGTTGTTTGTAGAGAAAATGAGGCTTGATAATTGTGTGTATGCATCAAATTGCCTGTAAAATACATGACTCTGAAACGTTTCTTGGAGCAGGAGCCACTATGTTTCAGCTGCTCCCTACACTAGCTGATAATAGGGGGACCTCCCTCCAGTAGGACCAACTATCACAGTGGGAAGTTTTCATTGATGGTAGTCCATGAGCTTAGACCCCTACAGGTCTCCAATAGAAAGGGGAAGCCACTTTTTATACGCCTATCCCAGGAAATCTCTAACACTACCCTTTAAGCAAAGTGATCTTCTGATCTGTATAGGTGACCTTTGGCTGAGTTTCCCCCAAGGGCAGGGTCGAGTGTTGAGCAAAGCATTCAAAGTGGAATTCGGCCCGAAGTTAAGGAAAACTTAGATTCACAACAGATCCGAATTTCCTCGCGTTTCGTGGTAACAAATCAGGTTTTCCTAAAATGACAGTAGCACGTATTGCAAAGTGAAAGTAAGAAGCCCATAAACACAAGATCACCCATAATGGCGTGCAGCCAGCCAATCCGCAGATCCCCTGTGATGTCACAGCCCTATAAAAACCTCATCTCGAACAGCCTCTGCCGCTGTCCTGTGAGCTGAGCATAGGGAGAGATGTGGCAAAAGCTACTAGGTACAGTGTTCCTGAAAATAATTCATAGAAGAATACTGGAGAGCGAGAGTGCAGGGAGAGTGCAGGGGGAGTGCAGGGAGAGTGCAGGGGGAATGCAGGGAGAGTGCAGGGGGAATGCAGGGGGAATGCAGGGGGAGTGCAGGGGGAGTGCAGGGGGAGTGCAGGGGGAGTGCAGAGAGAGTGCAAGGAGAGTGCAGGGAGAGTGCAGGGAGAGTGCAAGGAGAGTGCAGGGAGAGTGCAGGGAGAGTGCAGGGAGAGTGCAGGAACAGTGCAGGGAGAGTGCAGGGAGAGTGCAGGGAGAGTGCAGGGAGAGTGCAGGGGAAATGCACGGAGAGTGCAGGGGGAGTGCAGGGAGAGTGCAGGGGGAGTGCAGGGAGAGTGCAGGGAGAGTGCAGGGAGAGTGCAGGGGGAATGCAGGGAGAGTGCAGGGGGAGTGCAGGGAGAGTGCAGGGGGAGTGCAGGGGGAGTGCAGGGAGAGTGCAGGGGGAGTGCAGGAACAGTGCAGGGAGAGTGCAGGGAGAGTGCAGGGGGAGTGCAGGGAGAGTGCAGGGAGAGTGCAGGGAGAGTGCAGTGGGACTGCAGGAACAGTGCAGGGAGACTTATTATGCGTCAGTTAAAATTATTTATTCCTACATTTACTTATTCCTACATCAGCTGTAAACTATGTAACTATGTAAACTAAAATATGTAATTCAATACCAATAAGATGAAAACTTTTATTATTCAACTGCCATCATGCCAACCAATACAATCCAGTCTGCCCCATTAGGGGGGCCAGGTCTTAATGATGACCATCCTCATCTTTTGCTGGCGTTACTTCTTCCAAATCATCCTTCTTGGTCTCCATGTCCTAGAAAAGTCAGCAAGATGCAGAGACAGGAGGAGCTGGATGTTCCTGATGACATGTTCTCATTGATATTAGATGATGTGGAAAAGGAGGAAGAGCAGATGGCAAAAGAAGGGCTCCCACCTGTAGGGCAGGAGAGCGCTGGGGTTGGAAAAGTGGGTATGCCAGCATATTGTCCCACAACCTAACCAACCAAAACCCATTCCAGCACCAGTCCCTGTTTAAAGGTGCAAGGTGCCGCACAGCCATTAGTAATGAAGACCGACTATACAGTGCCATCTTCGTTATTAAATGAAAATCAGCTGCGGGCTATTCAGCAGCACGGCCGCTCTGTGTGGTCATACCTTAAGGCAGAGTGGCCTGGATATACCTGATTTATAGCAATTCATGATGAATACATTTGTAACTAATCAAATTTCTTGTGGAACTTGTGAAGTTGCCAAATCAAATTTTTCAAAACTTCGCTCATCTCTAGCAGGGACCATACAGTATAATCTGGACACAAATAAGACGCTGTAAAATTTCAGATGACCAATAATTTGGTGGTTCCCTTTGGGTAACAATATTGTTGGCGACCTTGCAACCAATGCAAAAAAAAATCCAACCAGGTAGGATTTTTTGCAGTGTCTAGAAGGGTGCGACTTTGGTTCTGCATGACAGCATTGAAAATGTATTGTGGTAATCTTATGGTTTTACTGTAACCAAATGTTGCAACTTAAAGTGATTGTGCAGTTCGAAAGACACATTTCCATATAAAATATTAGGAATTGGTTAAAATAGCATCTCCCTCTGAGGACCTGTCCTGTCCTGCATTACAGATGGACACTATGTAATACTTCATCTCCCCTGCGAGAGCACTGTAGGGATATTGAGCACTTTGCTCCATGATTTTGTCACAGATAAGAGTTGATTGCTAGTGGTCTTTTTGATCAGCTAATTTTAAGGCCTCATGCACACGGCCGTTGCCAGCCGTGGCCTGTGATGCGGTCAGCAGACACTTTTTTTTTGCTGTGCGGACGGATCACAGACCCATTCAAGTTATAAGAATAGATGCTAGATTGTTATTTTTATGGGCAATACAATTATTTACTAAAACAGATATACCAGGACAGATCACAGTTCCACTTTGGATTGTCCATAGCGGAGAGCCCCCATAATGAAGAAAACGGTGCATATGGTGTTTGTGTGGGCTAAAGAAAAGATCAAAGTCAGGGCAGCAGTAGATAAAGTGGAACAGAACAAGAAAGAAATCAATGACCAAACAATATAAGAGAACATTTGAGAGGAAAAGAACATTTCATTATTTTCCACTATCTTACACGGTCTTTCAGAAACTTGTTTTTTCTGGCAGAGAAAAATTATACGATGATGAGTAGTGTTGATCGAGCACCAAAGTGCTCGGGTCAAACACCTCGGGATGTTCGGGTGCTCTACTGAGCACCAGAGCACAATGGAAGTCAATGGGAGAACCAGAGCATTAAACCAGGCACCCCCTGCTCTGAAGAGGGGAGGGTGTCTGGTTCATAGGAAAAGGTCGGAAATTGATGGAAACACCACCAAAATGGTTCAAGCACAGCATGGGGAGGATGTCTGGATGCATCTTGGTCTTCCAGGTCGCTGCTGGGAACGATGTTGTCCGAGTAGTACGCCACTTTTACAGACTGACAATAATACGCACCAAACCGAAGATAAAATCAATTTTAGAGGAAAAATTGTTTGGAAACATTCTTTCCTGTATATTTACTTGTATATAAAGTGCAAGTGCTGCCAAAAATTACAAGGAAGAGGCACTCCGATACAACCTGTATATAACATAAAGGAGGGCCTTATTCACATTGTGGTACAATTGTTCAGGTAGTGGGGCTCCTACACTCATAAAGCCTATGCACTGAGGGAAAGGGCTGCCAAAAATTACAAGGAACCGGCACTCCAATACACCCTTTATTACACATAAAGGAGGGCATCATACACAGCCTTGAAACATTATGGTTGATGGCCTGCTGGTGAGCCTCAAAAACATTAGGGGCGAGAGCCTTCTGCTTATCTGACCATCTAAAAAATTAGGGGTAAGGGTCTGCTGCTGATCTGACCTTTTGAAACATTAGGGGTGAGGGTCTGCTACTGATCTGACCATCTAAAACATTATGGGCGAGGGCCTGCTGGTGACCCTCTAAAACATTAGGGGTGAGGGTCTGCTGCTGAGCTGACCCTCTAAAACATTTGGAACAAGGGCAGCCTAATAAGCATGTTGATATGATGGAGGAGGACGAGAAAAGGAAGATTGAACCATATACCCTTTTTTGTGGTGAAAGGGGTGCATGGGAATAATACAGTGTATTCAATACACAATAAAAGCCACATTTAAAGTGCCTTTATGTTCAGCCGCTTTCCTCTGGTGGAGTCGAGAAGTCAGGGGCAATCCAGGCCTTGTTCATTTTGATAAGAGTCAACCGGTCAGCATTTTCAGTTGACAGCCGGATGTGCTTATCAATTATGCCCCCAGCAGCACTATATACCCTCTCTGACAAAACGCTGGCGGCAGGGCAGGCCAGCACCTCCAAGGCGTAGAGCGCCAGTTCGTGCCACGTGTCCAGCTTGGACACCCAGTAGTTGTAAGGCACTGAGGGATCACTGAGGACGCTGACACGGTCTGCTACGTACTCCTTCACCATCTTCTAAAACTTTTCCCTTCTTGTGACAGTAGGCCGCGCATCAGGGTGAGGGTGCTGGCGGGGTGTCATGAAACTGTCCCAGGCCTTGGAGAGTGTTGCCCTGCCTCTGTTGGAATTGCTGTGTGTTTGGAGCAATTTTTCCACATTTTGCTCGTCCTCTCCACCACAGGAATGAGAGATGAGAAGTTCTCTTTGTAGAGGGGCAGAGAAGGATGAACAGCCAGTAATTGGTGTTGGCCAAAATGCGTATAACGCAAGGGTCACGGGAAAGGCAGCATAACAAAGTTCGCCATGTGTGCCAGAGACCCAGACAGACAAGACTTCGCTGTCCTCATCAGGAGGATGACTCTCAATCTCCTCATCCTCTTCCTCCTCTTCGGCCCATCCACACTGAACAGATGGAATAAACTTGCTGTGGGTACTACCCTCTGTAGCGGAGGCAACCGTCTCCAGCTCATCATCCTCCTCCTCATCATCATCATCCAACAGCTGATTCACCCTGTGTGCTGTCTTCCTACATTTTCACCTCTTCCACATGCAAAGCGTCCGCCTTCATTGTGAGCAGCGAGCATTTGAGTAGACACAGAAGTGGGATGGTTACGCTGATAATAGCGGCATCGCCGCTCACCATCTGTGTTGATCCTCAAAGTTGCGTAAAACCTCACAGAGGTCAGACATCCATGCCCACTCCTCGCTTGTGAAGAGCAGAAGCTGACTGGAAAGACGACTACCATGTTGCAGCTGTGATACCACTACTGCCCTCTGCTGCTCACAATGCATGGACAACATGTGGAACGTGGAGTTCCAGCACGTGCTCACGTCGCACAACAGTCGGTGAGCTAGCAATTGTAAGCGCTGCTGCAGCGTTGACAGACCGGCGGCAGCTGTAGATGACTTTCGGAAATTGGCACACACGAGGCGCACGTTCACCAGTAGCTCAGGCAAATTGGGGTAGGTTTTGAGAAACCGCTGAACCACCAATTTGAACATGTGGGCTAGGCATGGTATGTGTGTGATCTTGCCAAGACCAAAGCCGCCACCAAGTTACGGCCATTATCAGACACAACCATGCCTGGTTGTAGGTTGAGTGGCGAAAGCCACAGCTCAGTCTGGTCTCATATCCCCTGCCACAGCTCTGCGGCGGAGTGCTGTTTGTCACCTAAGCAAATTACTTTCAGCACAGCCTCTTGTCGCTTCCCCACTGCAGTGCTACACTGCTTCCAGCTACCAACTGATGGCTGACTGGTGCTGCAAGATGACAATTCAGAGGTGGAAGTGGAGGAGGAGGTGGAGGAGGAGAAGGGGGGTTGGAGCCACTAATGTAGGTGGTGGCGGAAATACTGATGGGAGTAGGGCCCGCAATCCTTGGCGTCGGTAGCACCTGTGCTGTTCCAGGGTATGACTTGCTCCCGGTCTCCACAATGTTCAGCCTGTATGCCGTCAGGGAAATGTAGCGTCCCTGGCCAAAAGCATTTGTCCATGTGTAAGTCGTTAAGTGGACCTTCCCAATAACTGTGTTGGTCAGGGCACGGGTGATGTTACGGGACACATGCTGGTGTAAGGCAGGGATGGCACACCGTGAAAAATAGTGGCGGCTTGGGACTGAGTAACGAGGGACCGCCGCCGCCATCAGGCTGCAGAAAGCCTCAGTGTCCACAAGCCTAAATGGAAACATTTCCAGGGCCATCAATTTGGAAAGGTGTGCATTTGCGCATTGGGTGGGTGGCTGGATATTTGCGCTTTTATTCAAAGGCAGAAGTGGATGTGCTAGCTGATGGTGCTTGCGAAGGTCCAGGTGCAGGGGGGGAGGCATCCGGCCTGCGTCTTGGACAGGGAATTGGCCAGCACAGGGAAAGAGGAGGCAGTGGTGTGAACAATGCAGACACAGATTGTGGACCCAGGTGTTCGTCCCACTTATTATGGTGCTTGGATGCCATGTGGCAGATCATGCTGGTGGTGGTGAGGTTGCTAGTGTTCATGCCCCTGCTCATTTTGTTACAGCACAGGTTTCAAAAGACAATTCTTTTATCGTCCGCACATTCCTCAAAAAACTGCCAGACTGTGGAACACCTACCTCTTGGCAAGGGAGATTTCCACAAGGGGGTGCTTCGGGGAACAGTTCCTAGCCTGTTTGGTGTGGCCCACCTTCTCCCTTTTGCCACCTTACTGCCTCTTTGAGTCTGTTGCAGTGCTGCAGATCCCTTCCCCTCTGTACTGCTGTCGTCGCTCGGCTTGCCACTTTCCCAGGTTGTGTCAGTGACTTCATCCTCCACCACCTCCTTTTTCCACTTCCTCACTCTGCTCATCCTCCTGACTTGTTGACCTAACAACAACCTCACTTATTGACAACTGTGTCTCATCCTCATCATCAGTCTCTTGAGACACTAATTGCCGTTGACTTATTGGCAACTGTGTCTCATCGTCATCATCATCCACCTCGTGAAACACTAATTGCCGTTCCCCACCGTCATCTTCTTCTGACTGTGGTGGATGCTCAAGAGTTTTGGAATCAGGGCACAAAATCCCCTCATGTCCCTCTTCAAGTGGGCTTGGCGAGAGGCCCAAATTAAGGAATGGCGATGAAAAGAGCTCCTCGGAATATCCGAGTGTTGGATCCCTTGTTTGCCAAGACTCTCCATGGTGGGAGGAAGGAGGATTAGGGCGAGTATTCTGTTGACCGGACTCTTGGCTACTGAGACGGGACTTTGTGAAAGACAGCGTGGTGCTTAACTGACAGGAAGCATTATCTGTTTCAATTCAACTGACCACCTGGTCGCACTGGTGTGACGTTGAGAGTGGTGTCATGCGCCGCCCTGCAAACTGGGGCATGAAGCTCGGTATCGTGGATGAGTGCGTTTCTTGTGCTCTGGCAGCAGGCACAGTTTCACCGCGCACAGGGCCACGGCCTCTGCGTGCACCATCAGCAGCACGGCCACTTCCCCGTCCCTTACTGCTCGCCTTCAGCATATTAAATGGTATATATGCTTGCAAGTATGTCACACCTACAGAAGCGCAGGTTTTGTAAGTGTATGCGCAAATAAATTAGAGTCAATGTCACTGATATTTAGGATGTGCAAACGTTATACAGAAGATGTAGCGCAGGTAATGTTGCTGTCACCAGCAGCCAATTGTGCTGAATTTCACAGCACAAATGTAACACAATAGATGTAGCAGAGGTCACTGTCAGCAGCGGCCAAACAATTGCACGCAATTTAGCGCAGGTTGCGCTAATAATATATATGGCAGCAAGATGAGACAATAGTCCTTAAAGGGACTTTTGGGTCTCTAACATCTTTCACCAGGAAACCCTGCCTAAAAAAAAAAAAATATTCCTGTCCCTACACTATCTGCCCCTTCTGCTGCAGCTCTCCCTGACTAAGACTGAACCGAACCACGTGTCTTCGGGCGCTATATAGCACCCGATGACACGTTCTGGCCAGCCAATCACTATAATGCCAGTAACCAACATGGGTACGGCATTACAGTGAGTGCCAGTACCGCCGCGCAGACTTGAGCATCGCGCTCGAGCACACGCGGTCTTCGACCGAACACCGCGATGTGCCGAGCATTGCGATGCTCGAGTAAAAAAGTGTTCCAAACATGGTCGCCCAACACTAATGATGAGCATAAAAGTTGAAAAAATAAAAAAAATGTTTCAATACAGCATTTTTAAAATTTTACTACTATTTTATAATTGCATCTCTGTTTTTTTTTTTATATTTTATTATATTTTGATTCTTTTTTGATATTTCAGTTTCTCCGAAGATCTACGACATCTCCCCCAACATGGTTGTCAATGAAGGAACGAACGTATCACTCACGTGTTTGGCCAGTGGAAAACCGGAGCCTTCAATACTGTGGAAACATATCTCGCCATCAGGTAGGTGTTCCGTTCATTGTGCCCGCTCAGTTGTAACATTTCACATCTAGCTTAGCAGGACTTGGCCATAGCCCTGGAAAATGCTTCTGAAAGGGGTTGATGTCCAGTAGTTCTTTAAGATGCAGATCCACTTGGACAAATGACTAATTTACACTAAGTTCTAGCCATAAAATAGACCTGTATTATTTAACATTATACTGTATAGCGGTATGATTTGGAAATTGAATTGCAGTAGTATGTGCAAATTGGATGATTGCATTATGTGGGCTATTTAAGATAGTATTATTTGGATGCTGCTATGTGTCCGTTATGTCCATTGGATGCTGTTATATTCCATTATTTGGATATATGGTGGTATTATGGGAGCTTTAAGGCAGTATTAATATGTAAGCGTACAGTAACTCCGTGTTATATGGGCATTGTATAGGAGTATTATTTGGATACTAAGTTGCGGTTTTATTTGGAAATTTGGTGGCAGTATCATGCGTTAAATATATGTTTTGGGAGCACTATATAGTATTATTGTTTAAATACTGTGTAGATGCATCATTGGCGACTAAATTGTAGTATTTATGCATGAACATATGGATAAAAATACAAAGTTTCCATGTTAAAAGACAAAAAAAAAACATCCAGTTTCCCAGTATGCAAGTGTTAAAGGGCATCTGCCAGCAGATTTTCACCTATGAAACTGGCTGAGCTGTTCCATCTGCACTTTCTGTGTTGGTCCCATGTTCATAAGTGTCCGCATTGCTGATAAAAATGATGTTTTAATATATGCAAATGAGCCTCTAGGAGCAACAGGGGCGTTACCATTACACCTAGAGGCTCTGCTCTCTGCAACTGCGGCGCCCTCTTCGTTTTGATTGACAGGTCCCGGCAGTGTAAACATCTTCACCCCTGGCCCTGTCAATGAAAGTGTAGAGGGCGCAGCAGTTGCAGAGAGAGCAGAGCCTCTAGGTGTAATGGTGACGCCCCCGTTGCTCCTAGAGACTTATTTGCATATATTAAAACCTCATTTTTCTCAGCAATGCGGACACATATGAACATGGGACCAACACAGATGCCTTCAGCTGCCAAGTGCACATGGAACAGGTAAGTTTCAAATCTGCTGACAGGTGCCCCCACAATGTGGAACATAAAGCACCACTCTCCTTATTTCTGAGGAATTTGTTTATTTTTTATTATTTTAAGGAAGACATTTTTCTATAAACCTTTGCAATAAAAAGCCATTCTCAGCCTCATCTGCTTTATTTGATTTCTATTTTGGAAAAATAGGAAGAGAGGCGCTGTATAAGTATGGCGCTCAATCTCAGCACCATTTTTCTCAGTGTTTTTATCACAGATCAGTGGCATAAATACAGTGATAAATCTCCTACTCCCTCCACACAGTATATTATAAAACAGTCTGCCTTCTGCCACCACTAGGGGGAGCTCAATGCTTAGGAATGTATGTAGTTACTATTGAAAAACCTTGCAAGCTATAGAATTTCTATAGACTGAGCTCCCCCTAGTGGCAACTTATGGAAAATACATTACAGTATGTTGGGAATGGAGCCCTGAGTCCCATACCACACACATGTTCTGACCACTGGACGCTACCTGTTTCTCAGGGCCCCATTTTCTATATAACACGATGATACAGCTTCATTCGTAGAATCCTTATTGTTTTGCTGACTGCATTTAGCACACAAATTGAGGACATCACTCTCTAAACGCTGTCGTCGTCCTCTCAATGTTCATCACCATCTCATGTTTATCACTGAACTTTTCAGATGTAAATGTTAAACCTATGAATTTCGAGCTGTATACAAAGTACATCAATTGTGCTCCTCCAGACGTGTTATTCTATGGGAGAAAAGAAGAAAAAAAAGCCATTAATTTAGCCGGAGGCAGAGATTATAACGCTACAGTACAAATGGTTTAATAACTCTTTGAGATTGCATTATAGATTCTAAAAGTAGACTTTACTTCAAGATCTAAAAAGCAGAGAAAGCTCTTCTGAAAAGATTGAGCTCAGCAAGCGCCGCGCGCCAACACAATAAGATTCCACACAAGTGCAATGAAAATGTCATTTTGTTTCCAATACTTTATGAAACAAGTTTGCTGCTTGATTCATAAAGGTTTGCAAAAGCCCTTTAGAAATTGCCAGGGTTTTTCTAATGTAACAATCGCTTACATGTAAAGGGGGCATTTAGTTTCTTAAGGCTTTTATTGATTGGTCTGGATGGGTTTCTTCCGGTTTTTGATTTATTGGTGCAACTTCTCTTTGTGCTAAGAAGAGATACAACCACGCCATTGTTTACTTTGTTGTTTTGTATTGTGACACAGTGGCCCCATCTAGAAACAATCCTAGAGGCGTAGAAAGCACAGAAGACCCCATATCCTGCATCTGACCGATAGAAAAAAACAAAATAACCATATGACATCAGGCATCTATATACCAAAAGAGGAAGCCAAGAAAGATAGAATCTCCATTCTCGTCTCTTCTTACCAAAAGTAGGCAGTATTATAACTAATATAATACTGTCTCCTATGTACAAGAATATAACTACTATAATACTGCTCCTATGTACAAGAATATAACTACTATAATACTGCTCCTATATACAAGAATATAACTACTATAATACTGTCTCCTATGTACAAGAATATAACTACTATAATACTGCTCCTATGTACAAGAATATAACTACTATAATACTGCTCCTATATACAAGAATATAACTACTATAATACTGTCTCCTATGTACAAGAATATAACTACTATAATACTGCTCCTATGTACAAGAATATAACTACTATAATACTGTCTCCTATGTACAAGAATATAACTACTATAATACTGCTCCTATGTACTGGAATATAACTACTATAATACTGTCTCCTATGTACAAGAATAAAACTACTATAATACTGCTCCCATGTACAGGAATATAACTACTATAATACTGTCTCCTATGTACACGAATATAACTACTATAATACTGCCTCCTATGTACAAGAATATAACTACTATAATACTGCTCATATGTACAAGAATATAACTACTATAATACTGCTCCTATGTACAAGAATATAACTACTATAATACTGCCTCCTATGTACAAGAATATAACTACTATAATACTGCTCCTATATACAAGAATATAACTACTATAATACTGCCCCCTATGTACAAGAATATAACTACTATAATACTGCTCCTATGTACAAGAATATAACTACTATAATACTGCTCCTATGTACAAGAATATAACTACTATAATACTGCTCCTATGTACAAGAATATAACTACTATAATACTGCTCCTATGTACAGGAATATAACTACTATAATACTGCCTCCTATGTGGAAGAATATAACTACTACAATACTGCCTCCTATGTAGAAGAATATAACTACTATAATACTGCCGGAATATAACTACTATAATACTGCTCCTGTGTACAAGAATATACCTACTATAATACTGCCTCATATGTACAAGAATATAACTACTTTAATACTGCCTCCTATGTGCCGGAATATTTCTACTATATTCCGACACATAGGAGGCAGTATTATAGCAGATATATTCTTCAACATAGTAGGTGGTATTATAGTAGTTATATTCTTGTACATAGGAGCAGTATTATAGTAGTTATATTCTTGTACATAGGAGCAGTATTATAGTAGTTATATTCTTGTAAATAGGGGCAGTATTATAGTAGTTATATTCTTGTACATAGGAGCAGTTTTATAGTAGTTATATTCTTAATCAATTTTCTTTTTATTGATGGAAAAGCATATAGTCATATGACAGTATACAACACTGAAACACCAGACACAGCTGGGAAGATGTCAATCATACAGCGAAATAGGTCTGAGGCAGTTGCCATATGACAAAGAAACACAATATCATGTGCAAATAATAGTAGTTATATTCCTGTACATAGGGGCAGTATTATAGTATTTCTATTCTTGTACAAAGGAGCAGTATTATAGTAGTTATATTCTTGTACATAGGAGGCAGTATTATAGTAGTTATATTCTTGTACATAGGAGGCAGTATTATAGTAGTTATATTCTTGTACATAGGGGGCAGTATTATAGTAGTTATATTCTTGTACATAGGAGCAGTATTATAGTAGTTATATTCTTGTACATAGGAGCAGTATTATAGTAGTTATATTCTTGTACATAGGAGCAGTATTATAGTAGTTATATTCTTGTACATAGGAGGCAGTATTATAGTAGTTATATTCTTGTACATAGGAGCAGAATTATAGTAGTTATATTCTTGTACATAGGAGCAGTATTATAGTAGTTATATTCTTGTATATAGGAGGCAGTATTATAGTAGTTATATTCTTGTACCTAGGAGCAGTATTATAGTAGTTATATTCCTGTACATAGGAGCAGTATTATAGTAGTTATATTCTTATACATAGGAGCAGTATTATAGTAGTTATATTCTTGTACAGAGGAGCAGTATTATAGTAATTATATTGTTGTACATAGGAGTAGTATTATAGTAGTTATATTCTTGTACATAGGAGCAGTATTATAGTAGTTATATTCGTGTACATAGGAGCAGTATTATAGTAGTTATATTCTTTATCAAATTTCTTTTTATTTATAGTAGTTATATTCTTGTACATAGGAGCAATATTATAGTAGGTATATTCTTGTACATAGGAGGCAGTATTATAGTAGTTATATTCTTGTATATAGGAGGCAGTATTATAGTAGTTATATTCTTGTACCTAGGAAGAGTATTATAGTAGTTATATTCCTGTACATAGGAGCAGTATTATAGTAGTTATATTCTTATACAAAGGAACAGTATTATAGTAGTTATATTCTTGTACAGAGGAGCAGTATTATAGTAGTTATATTGTTGTACATAGGAGTAGTATTATAGTAGTTATATTCGTGTACATAGGAGCAGTATTATAGTAGTTATATTCTTGTACATAGGAGCAGTATTATAGTAGTTATATTCTTGTACATAGGAGCAATATTATAGTAGGTATATTCTTGTACATAGGAGGCAGTATAATAATATTTCTATTCTTATACATAGGTACAGTATTATAGTAGGTATATTCTTGTACATAGGAAGCAGTATTATAGTATTTATATTCTTATACATAGGTACAGTATTATAGTAGCTATATTCTTGTACATAGGAGGCAGTATTATAGTAGTTATATTCTTGTATATAGGAGCAGTATTATAGTAGTTATATTCTTGTAAATAGGAGGCAGCATTATAGTAGTTATAATCTTGTACATAGGAGCAGTATTATAGTAGTTATATTCTTGTACATAGGAGGCAGTATTATAGTAGTTATATTCCTGTACATAGGAGCAGTATTATAGTAGTTATATTCTTGTACATAGGAGCAGTATTATAGTAGTTATATTCTTGTACATAGGAGCAGTATTATAGTAGTTATATTCTTGTACATAGGAGCAGTATTATAGTAGTTATATTCTTATACATAGGTACAGTATTATAGTAGTTATTTTCTTGTACACAGAGGGCAGTTTTATAGTTAATAGCCATTACTGCTATTAGTTTAAATATATTCAGGGCAGAGATTCTCTCGGGTGTTGCAAACCCATTGAATATAAATAATTTACCACTAGCTGATTTTCTAGAACCTTCTCTTTAATCAATGGCATCCTCTCATTGGCTATCTCTGCCATGTCATCTGCTTCTGATTTTATATGATCCGTGCAGTTGTGATAATAATAAGAAATACATTTTTCAGACTGTCAGCTTTGTTGGATTGTTGAGTGCTGGATTACTGGGATTATGCCATACATTATCGTTATCTGAAGATAGGAAAACCCTTTAGTGGATGGAGACACTTGTTGAACTAAAGCAGGGTTCATGAGAATGGAATTCATACCATAGATGAAAGGGGTAAATTCCTTTTTCTTGAATGAACAATATGGCGTATAATCTGAAGCTTAATGTGATCATGCAAATTGACTGTTCCCCCTAGGGTGGACTGAATGGGATCTGGACCCCAGATAAAAGCAGTAATGGAACCCTTATTAATTGCTATCATCATATGATACACTTGGTTGTGGAGAAGGTAGTGCACTTAAAGGGGTTGTGTCAGGATTTAAACATAGCGCCCATTCACAGATTATAGGGGTCCTCTGGACTACATTCTTTAAAGTGGTTCTCCGGGCTACAGATATTGATGACATATCGTTCAGATAGGTGGGGCCCAACGCCCAGTTGGAGTTCAGTAGTGCGAGTAGCAGAAGCAGACAGCTCCATATACTGTGTGGTGGCTGTACCAAGGTATTTCAGCTCAGCAACCATTTCAATGAATAGGAGCTGAACTTCAGCCTTCAACACCTTCTGCTACCACTCTCAACACTGATCGGTGTGGGTGCAGGGTGCGGACCCCCAACAATCTAATTTTGATGACCTATCCAGAGAATGAGTGATCAATATCTGTAGCCTGGAGAAACCCTTGAAGAAATAAATGTCTGATCGGTGGGAATCTGAAAACAAGGAACCTACTGTATGTCCTTCTGTTTGAATGGAATGATGGTCGAGCATGTGTGCTGCCCCTCCATTCATCTCTATGGGATCGATGGAGATAGCTAAGTTTTGTACTCGGAGATCTCTTTGGCAGTCCCATAGCGATGAATGGAACAGCAATGTGCTGTTCCATTGATACAGGGGAGCAGACAGGACCCCCATATTTTTGATCAATGGGAATCATCTAACCAATGATAATGAGATCTGAACCTTGATGCATATTGAATCAGCCAACATATTGGCTCTACATGAAGTCAAGTCTGTTTCAGTCTATATTACAGGCCAGTAGCAAGCATAGAAGTCTATGGGGCCTGTTTTACATCCGTATGTCTCTGGTTTCTTACTGGAAGTATGTACAGTGCTGTACAGAGGCACCATATGGCAGCACACAGAATTCCTATGGCTCTGTTGTATGGATTGGTAGGGACTGCCTATGTCCGATACCATCTCTTTGCACAGGTCATGGGGATTGAATGCTTTTACAAACAGTGTCACTTATTTTCATGGCAGTATCTGGTATTGCAGTTCACTTACTAGTTCCAGGAACAAAAGGGGCCGGGGCCAAGACTGATTGATAGACAAAAACTAATGATCTAATGTCTCCTTCAAATTATTTTTGTAAGAAAACCAAATATCTAATTTATTGCATACCCTGGTAGAGTAAGTAGACTGAGAAGCTCACACTTGCTGAGATATGTCGTAAAATGACTTAGGATTGTTTGTATCCTGCTTTTAAAGCCCAGACTCTGAACTCCATCCCTGACCTCTCATCAGACCAAAACCCCCTGGAGTATTCATTTTGTTGGTTGATACAAGAGTCTTCCTCGCTGGTGACTTTGTTGAAGTGGCACCGAGCCCCTGGAGATATACAGAGCTAATGAATCATCATATTGCTGTCATTCGGACCATATATTTGGAAGGGACTATACATCTTCGCAGGCTCCAGTCTCAGTCTTGTAGAGAGAGCGACGAGTTCTGCAGAAATTCACTTCAATTCATGTAAAAAAAAAGTCATTGGTCGCTCTAAAAAGCCATAAATAAATCTTCGGGAATCTTCATTAACACAATGCTTTTCTTAAGGCGGTATTCAGCTTTAAAGGAGTTGTACCAATACAGACAAATTCTGTAATATAAGAGCTGATCAACTGGTGATGAGCTGATCGGGTCTACTTCCTGGCAAACAACTGATTTAGCTGCAGTGACCACTACAGGGGAAATGTGGTATTACATACAGGCATTTAAATAGATAGCCATCCACATAATACATGCGCTAACCTGGCTCTGTCAAAATAAGATCTCTTGTCTTTAAGTGGTTTTCCAGGACATATTCTCATCATCTTGGTTTAAGGTAAAAACCTAATAATGGACTACAAGTGGATTATTTTTTAAAAAGAAAACAGGAACTCATTACACAGAATTAAATCCCAAATTGAAATTAACTTTAGATGACAAATCATACTTGCCAACAGTCCCGATTTTGGCAGGACAGTCTCATGAACTGTGCCACAAAAGGGACAAGATTTATGCAAACCTCATCCTAAACCCCTTGAGGGTAGAATTTATCACACCCTGCAGTCCAGCATTCTGGCTTCAAAATGGGGATTTTGGCTTTTTTGTTTAGAAACTTTACAATATTTTGTCTTTTTAAAGCACTCCAGTGGGTGGGAAAGTGGTCGTGGGTAGCTTGTCAAGAGGATTTAAGCCAGATTTATAAACTGAGACTCTTTAAAAAAGTTGCAAAAATTGTCTCAATCCTCCCCCAGTAAAGGGGTGGTGTAAAAAGTAGAGAAATATCTGGAGACAGAAGTGTAAGGGGGTAACCAAGTGCATTGCACTAGAAAAGTGTGGATTTTGGCAGTTTTTTTTTGTGGAGTAGAAATTTTTACCAAATTTATGACCTAAATGCGCCATTTTTTGTGTGGTTTAGGCTATGCCTGACAATTTGCAGTTACTAAGGAGCAGCCAGATGTTTCGTAGGCAGAGCTACATTGTTAGCATCTTTGCAACTTTAGTCCATTGCTGCTATACAAACTGACGGATCATGGACTGAAAAATCCTGATATTTTAGAATAATTGCAGCATTTTGTAAAGTTATTGAAAAAAGCGGCTTCAAACAAAAAAAAAATACTCCAAAACAAGTAGCAAAAAGTTGCATTTTAGTACATTACCCCCTTAGACCGGCTCTCTAGACCTGCATCAGACTTGTCACAGGGGCTCCGGCTGGATGACAAGTTCTTTGTTTTACTCTATACCACCAATGGAAGGAACATTTTCTTTTTGTTATGTAGGTAAGCATGGTCATTAGCTGATTTCTGTGAGTCCACCTTCTGTGACCTCCAGGAATAAGCTTTTTTCATGGGGGAAAGTTGAGGCTGTATCTTCGGTGCAGCAGCAGCTATTGGGAATGGCCAACCAAGTAATGGCAGTTTAACAGATATTATGCAACCGTGCAGGGCCAGACTGGCCCATTAGAGCCCCAGAGGACCCTCGAGTAGCCCAGTCTCTGAAGCCATAGTGGGCCCCAAAGGTCCAGGTCAGGAGATAAATCCTATTTAGGAGCCAATCACCTGCCACTAGTGTCTAGTTCTTTGATACAAAACCTATTAAACTTTATTGATAATATTGAGGTTGGGCCCCTGAGAATTATTTCCTCTGATGGACCCAAGGACGTCCGATACTGCAACTGTGCATGGATGGAGTCCAGTGTAGGGTTTTCAAGGACTTTATCAATTATAACCTATCCAAGAACCTCCTCTGATCATCTGATTGCAGAGCATGCAACACACCTCAACCAGGTAAGCTCTGTACATGCTCCATACACGGCGTAGTGGTCATGCTTGGTTCCTGCAGGTCTCTCTCCATTCACCAGGCATGACCACCAGTATACAGAGCTGTTCTTGGTTCCGGTGCGCTGTGTGCTTCGCAATCTGCTGATCGGTGGTCCAGTGTGGATCTTCCGGTACTCTGATGGGTCATTCCAATCCTGGAGACACACCTAGCAGCAGATTTAACAAAGTAGAGAATATTCTGTGATATCTTTTAACAGATCTTAATTTAGCTGCAATACGGATAGCACAGGATATTCAATTTAGTAGTGGAAGAAAAAAAGCATTTTGCACTATAATGTACCTCTCTGCAATAAATTCCACTCCCTCTGTAGATAAGATATTTTAGTGTCTCTTCCCGAAAATGTGAATTATATAAACTCTTATCTTTATGTGCAATGTGACCAGACAGCTATAAACAACCATCTTACCCACTAGTTTCCCAGCTGAAATTTAGATTAAATGCAAGCATTATGTTGGCAATAGAAGTTAGTGAAATGTAAAGATTTTATAACATGCCAGACTTGGTAAAGATAATTGCTTTTTCGGAGAAATCTCTGTTGCTGTCTGTACAGTGTCACAGGGTTATTGCCCGCCTTCCATTCCAGATAAATAACATTTAAATACTATTGATGATTCTCTGAAACCTCCACAGCAGACATCAGATGTCCTGAGGATTACACAACTATGATGGATGGGTGGGTGGACGAAAGAAAGAAAGAAAGAAAGAAAGAACAAAGATAGAAAGAGAGAGAGAAAGAAAGAAAGAACAAAGATAGAGAGAAAGAAAGAAAGAAAAAAAAGAGAGAGAAAGAAAGAAAGAAAGAAAGAAAGAAAAAAAGAAGATAGAGAGAGAGAGAGAAAAGAAAGAACAAAGATAGTGAGAGAGAGAGAAAGAGAGAAAGAAAGAAGATAGAGAGAGGAAGAAAGAAAGAAAGAAAGAACAAAGATAGAGATAGAGAGAGAGAAAGAAAGAAAGAAAGAAAGAAAGAAAGAAAGAAAGAGAATATAGAAAGATATTATTATATAGATGGATAAATTAGATATTAGATGAATGGATAGAAGGATGGATGGATAGATTAAATAGATAGATAGATAGATAGATAGTAGTGTTGAGCGAGCATACTCGGCCAAACATCGCAGTGTTCAGCCGAACACCGCATGTGCTCAAGCGCGATGCTTGAGTCTCCTCCCCGCACGTTTGTTGGCTGCTACGCAGCCAATAAACGTGCAGGTAAGTGCTTACACTCACTGTAATGCCGTAGCTATGTTGGTTACTGGCATTATAGTGATTGGCTGGCAGGAATGTATCATCGGGAGCTCTATAGCACCCAATGACACGTGTTCGGCTCAGTCTTAGTCAGGGAGAGCTGTGCTGTAGAAAGGATAGATAGTGTAAGGAATTGAATAGAATTTTTTTGTTAGGCAGGGTTGGTGTTAGAGATGTAAAAGTCCTTTTAAGGACTATTATTGTGTCTGACAGCAATATATATTTTTAGCGCAACCTATATTAAATAGCTTGCAATTGTTTGGCCGCTGCAGACAGCGACATTATCTGCGCTACATCTCCTGTGTAACGTGTGCGCAGCCTAAAAATATCTGTGATATCCAGTGTACTTTTTCCGTAGACGGTGTCCGCTGCGGACAGTGACATTACCTGCGCTACATCTCCTGTATAACGTTTCCACATCCCAAATATCTGTGACATTGACTGTAATTTTTTCTTAGCCGCTGGTGACAGCAGCGCTATTGCCTGTGGTACCTCTGCTGTATAACGTTTCCGCATCCCAAATATCTGTGACATTGACGGTAATTTATTTGCGCATACACTTAAAAAAACTGTGCTACTGTACGTGTGACATACTTGCAAGCATATATACCATTTAATATGCTGAAGGCGAGTAGTAAGGGACAGGGCAGTGGCCGTGCTGCTGATGGAGCACGCAGAGGCCGTGGCCCTGGGTGCAGTGAAACTGTGCCTGCTGCCAGAGAAACACACTCATCCACGATACCTAGCTTCATGTCCCATTTTGCAGGGCGGCGCAGGACACCACTTTTGAAGTCAGACCAGTGCGACCAGGTGTTCGGTTGGATTGCAGCAGATAATGCTTCCAGTCGGTTAAGCACCACCCTGTCTTCCACCAAGTCCAGTCTCAGTAGCCAAGAGTCTGGTCAACAGAATCCTCTCCCTGATCCTCCTACCTCCCACCATGGAGAGTCTTGGCAAACAAGTGATCCCACACTCGGATATTCCGAGGAGCTCTTTTCATCGCCATTCCTTAATTTGGGCTTCTCGCCAAGCCCACTTGAAGAGCGACATGAGGAGATCTTGTGCACTGATTCCCAAACTCTTAAGCATCCACAGTCAGAAGAAGATGGCGCTGAGGAACGGCAATTAGTGTTTAACGAGGTGGATGATGATGATGAGACACAGTTGCCAATAAGTCAATGGCAATTAGTGTCTCAAGAGGTTGATGATGAGGATGAGACACAGTTGTCAATAACTGAGGTTGTTGTTTGGTCAACATGTCAGGAGGATGACCAGAGTGAGGAAGTGGAAGTGGAGGTGGTGGATGATGAAATCACTGACCCAACTTGGGAAGGTGTCAAGCCGAGCGAGGACAGAAGTACAGAGGGGGATGGATCCGCAGCACCGCAACAGGCTGGAAGAGGCAGTGGGGTGGCAAAAGGGAGAAGGCGGGCCACACCAAACAGGCCCACAACTGTTCCCCGGAGCACCCCTTGCAGAAATCTCCCTTGCCAAGGGGTAGGTGTTCCGCAGTCTGGTGGTTTTTTGAGGAAAGTGCGGGCGATAAAAGAATTGTCATTTGCAACCTGTGCCGTACCAAAATGAGTAGTGGCGGGACCACTAGCAACCTCACCAGCATGATCCTCCACATGGCATCAAAGCACCGTAATAGGTGGGCCGAACGCCTGGGTCCACAATCTGTGTCTGTGGGTCACACCACTGCCTCCTCTTCCCCTGTGTTACGTGCTGGCCAATCCCCTGTCCAAAACGCAGGTCCGGATGCCTCCTGCCCTGCACCTGGACTTTCGCAAGCATCATCAGCTAACACATCCACTTCTGTGTCCCAGTGCAGCAAACACATGTCCATACCCCAGGACTTTGAATGAAAGCACAAATACCCAGCCACCCACCCACAGGCCATACCACTAAATATGCACCTTTCCAAATAGCTGGCCCTGGAAATGTTGCCATTTAGGCTTGTGGACACTGAGGCTTTCTGCAGCCTGATGGCGGCGGCCATCCCTCGTTACTCAGTCCCCAGGCCCCACTATTTTGCCCGGTGTGCCATCCCAGCCTTACACCAGCATGTGTCCCGTAACATCACCTGTGCCCTGACCTTATTGGGAAGGTCCACTTAACGAATGACACATGGACAAGTGCCTTTGGCCAGGGACGCTACATTTCCCTGATGGCACACCGGTCAAACATTGTGGAGGCCGGGAGCGAGTCGTACCCTGGGATGCACAGGCGCTACCGATGAAAAGGATTGTGGGCCCTACTTCCATCATGATTTCCGCCACCACCTACATTAGTGGCTGCAACCCCCCTTCTCCTCCTACACCTCATTCTCCACTTCCACTACTGAATTATCATCTTGCAGCACCAGTCAGCCATCAGTCAGTAGCTGGAAACAGTGTAGCACTGCAGTGGGGAAACGGCAACAGGCCACGCTTAAACTGATTTGCTTAGGTGACAATCAGCACACCGCCGCAAAGCTGTGGCAGGGTATAAGGGACCAGACTGAGCTGTGGCTCTCGCCACTCAACCTACAAGCAGGCATGGTTGTGTCTGATAATGGCCGTAACTTGGTGGCGGCTTTGGAGCTCGGCAAGCTCACACACATCCCATGCCTAGCCCACGTGTTCAACTTGGTGGTTCAGCAGTTTCTCAAAACCTACCCCAATTTGCCTGAGCTACTGGTGAAGGTGCGCCGCGTGCGTGCTCATTTCTGAAAGTCATATACATCTGCCGCCGGTTTGGCAGCGTTGGCCAGGCTTTGTGAGCAGCAGAAGGCAGTAGTGGAAAACCAGCTGCAACATGGTCGTCGCCTTTCCAGTCAGCTTCGGCTCTTCACAAGCAATGAGTGGGCATGGATGTCTGACCTCTGTGAGGTTTTACGCAAGTTTGAGGAATCAACACAGATGGTGAGCGGCGATGCCGCTATTATCAGTGTAACCATCCCACTTCTGTGTCTAGTGAAATGCTCGCTGCTTACAATGAAGGTGGATGCTTTGCATGTGGAAGAGGTGGAAATGGGGGAAGACAGTACACAGGGTGATAGCCAGACCACTCTTATTTCATCTTCTCAGCGCATGATGATGATGAGGAGGAACAGGAGACGGTTGCCTCTGTTTCAGAGGGTAGTACCCATAGCCGGTTTATTCCATCTGTTCAGCGTGGATGGGCAGAAGAGGAGGAAGAGGATGAGGAGATTGAGAGTCATCCTTCTGATGAGGACAGCGAAGTCTTGTCTGTTGGGACTCTGGCACACATGGCTGACTTTATGTTATGCTGCCTTTCCCGTGACCCTCGCGTTGTACGCGTTTTGGCCAACACCGATTACTGATTGTTCACTCTTCTCGACCTCCACTACAAAGAGAACTTCTCATCTCTCATTCCTGTGGTGGAGAGGACGAGCAGAATGGTGCAATACTAGAAGGTCCTTGTGGAAAAATTGCTCCAAAAATTTTCAGCTGACAACGCTGGCAGCAGAGTCCGTAGCTCCTTGGGCAACTGAGGAGGGGAGATGAGGGGAACACACAGCAGTTCCAACAGAGGCAGGGCAACACTCTCCAAGGCCTGGGACAGTTTCATGATACCCCCCCAGCACCCTCCCCCTGATGCACGGTCTACTGTCACAAGGAAGGAAAATTTTTGGAAGATGGTGAAGGAGTACGTAGCAGACCGTGTCAGCATCCTCAATGATCCCTCTGTGCCTTACAACTATTAGGTGTCCAAGCTGGACACATGGCACGAACTGGCGCTTTACGCCTTGGAGGTGCTGGCCTGCCCTGCTGCCAGCGTTTTGTCAGAGCGGGTATTTAGTGCTGCTGGGGGCATAATAACGCATTCGCCTGTCAACTGAAAATGCTGACCGGTTGACTCTTATCAAAATGAACAAGGCCTGGATTGCCCCTGACTTCTCTACTCCACCAGAGGAAAGCGGATGAAAATAAAGGCACTTTAAATGTAGCTTTTATAATGGACTGAATACATTGTATCCCCATGCACCCCTTCCACCACAAACAAGGGTATATGGTTTAATATTCCTTTTCTCATCCTCCTCCCTCCATCATAGCAATATGCTTATTAGGCTGCCCTCGCTCCTAATGTTTTAAAGGGTCAGCTCAGCAGCAGACCCTCACCCATAATTTTTCCCATCGTCAGATAAGCAGTAGTGATGAGCGGGAGGTGCTATATTCGATTTCGCAATATTTCGCGAATATTCGATTGAATATTCGTCTTATATTCGTCAAAGTCGAATATTCGTCATTATTCTATTTATCGCGAATAATATGCGATTTAATTATTCGCGTATTTCGATTTTTAACTGTATAAGGCAACTTTCCTAACTTGGCAAGGTTATATGTGTATTTTACGAATATTCGCTATATTGCTATATATTCTTGTTTTAGAATATGACGAATATTCTAAAAAACAAAGTTATAGCAATATAGCGAATATATATTCGTTATTTAGAATATTCGCCTTTTTTTTCCAATCTGTACGGTTGTTTGCATACTCCTCCCCGACAAGCGTCCCCGTCAAGATGGGAACGCCTGTGAATATACCATCTAATCTGAGTTTTCACAATCTCAGGGAAAACTCAGATCCGATGGTATTTTCAAACCCACAGGCGTTCCCCTGGTGACAGGGACGCTTGTCGGGGAGGAGTATACAAACAACTGTACAGATTGGGTAAAAAAAGGCGAATAGTCTAAATAGCGAATATATTCGCTATATTGCTATAACTTTGTTTTTTAGAATATTTGTCATTTTTTTTCCATATGAAAACATGATTCCTTCCTGCTTAAGTTGCTTGTGGGCTAATGACTCATTGACCCACAAGAAAGAAGCAGGGAGGAATCATGTTTTCAGATGTAAAAAAATTACGAATATTCGATATAGCGAATATATAGCACTATATTCGAAATATTCGCGAATTAGCGAAGTTGCAATATTCGAGATTAATATTCGCTATTTGAATATTCACGCTCAACACTAATAAGCAGCAGGCCCTTGCCCCTAATGTTTTAGATGGTCAGATCACACCAGCAGGCCCTCGCCCCTAATGTTTTTGAGGGTCACCAGCAGGCCCTCGCCCCTAATGTTTTTGAGGGTCACCGGCAGGCCATCAATCATAATTTTCAAGGCTGTGTATGATGCCCTCCTTTATGTGTAATAAAGGGAGTATTGGTATGTCGGTTCCTTGTAATTTTTGGCAGCCCTTTTAACTTAGTGCATAGGCTTTATGAGTGTAGGAGCCCCACTACCTGAACAGTTGTACCACAATGTGAATGAGGCCCTCCTTTATGTGATATACAGGTTGTATCGGAGTGCCTCTTCCTTGTAATTTTTGGCAGCACTTGCACTTTATGTAGAAGTAAATATACAGGAAAGAATGTTTCCTAACATTTTTTTCCTCTAAAATCTGTTTTATCTTCGGTTTGGTGCATATTATTGTCAGTCTGTAAAAGTGGGGTACTACTCGGACAACATCGTTCCCAGCAGCGACCTGGGAGTCCAAGATGCACCCCCAGCCCCCCATGCTGTTCCCAAACCATTTCAGTGGTGTTTCCATCAATTTCTGACATTTCATGTGAACCAGACACCCCCCCCCTTCAGAGCAGAGGGTGCCTGGTTTAATGCTCGGGATCTCCCTTTGACTTCCATTGTGCTTGGATGCTCGGTAGAGCACCCGAGCATCCTAAAGTGTTCTACTCGAGCACCAGAGCACTTTGGTGCTCGACCACCACTAATATAAAGAAAAAATGGTATGAGCAGCACAACGGTCAAATGGATAAGGTGTGCCAGCAGCTGAAGAGGCGAACCACCAACCAAAAAGACAAAAGTAGAAAAATTCCACGACACTCCCAAGTAAAATAAATCAAAAAAGTGTTATTTAATCACCAGACAGCAACATTTCAGTCCTCTTACTGGGACTTTACTTATTGAGAAAGTCCCAGTAAGAGGACTGAAAGGTCACTGTCTGGTACTTAAAGAACACTTTTTTAAATTTACTTTACTTGGGAGTGGCGTGGAATTTTTCTACTTTTGTCTAGATAGTGTAAGAAGGTACAAGGAATCATTGTGGAGGATAGGTATGTGTCACCAAGATTTCTGTCCTCGGTGGAGTAAGAGCCAGTTTTCATGTGTCAGCAGCAGTTGCTGTTTGACACTTTGCTATTTAGTATGGCTGTAAATAGCTGATACGGTACAGCTCTTACTGGGAGTAGTCAAAGTGCTGGGTGGGTGACTACTCCCCACGTTCCAGGCCAGGTTTTTTCAGGCCTATAAAAAACAGCCAGCAGTGTCAGGTGTGAGGAATTATCTCTCTCTGACATTGGAGCTCTGGCAATCTCTGTACCGGGATCTGAGCCTTGTGCCAGGCTGGAGGCCTGAATCCGGGAGGACTGCTCTGTTCTGAGCTATGCCGGTCGGGTGTGGATTAACACCCAGGACAAAAGGTGACTGTTTCGTTTTTGAGCTATCTGGGTGTGAACTAACACCAATACTGCAAATGAACTGTCGTACTGTGTACGTGCAACAAGTGTGAATAAACACTGACGTTTTTCAGTTTTAAACTGGTCTTTACCTCTATACTGCGTCCACTTGTCCTGAATACCAGAGCGAGTCCCGACAATAGATAGATAGGATATTAGATGCATGGATAGATAGATAGATAGATAGATAGATAGATAGATAGATCTAAAATGTAAGATCGATTGACAGAATATTTTTTTTTATATTAAACAGATTAAAAAAATAACCCAAAAATGAATTGAGAGAAAGAGAATAATAGACGGATTAATGGATAGAAGATAGATAAATAGATAGACCGATAGATGGATAATAGATTGAATTTATATAAGAAAGAAAAAGAAAGAAATAAAGATCTGGAGCCTCTACACTTCCATTTACATTGTTTTAGACAAAATAAACATTATGTGCACAGTTACGCCCATGTGACATATAGCGGTGATGTGGTAGATGTTCTAGGTTTTATGGACTACTAGATGGATGGAGTTTTGTGGACTACATCCAAGGGCGAGTAGTTTGTTTCCTATAGTCATCAGGGCAGAGGTTGCCGTATGTGTTGATCCTCTGTATTTGACTACGAGACATTTACCCCCAATGTTCACTTTCCAAGGGTATCTATACTTTTCATTATCTCCTCGTTTTCCTTCAGGTTTAGAATTTTAGCAATTTTAGTAACAGTAAAATTCATTTAAAAAAAAGTCCTCATCTTCTGTAAATGTTTCATGTGTGCCTGGCGCACGGGGCTTCATTTCCTTTGATTTGAGCAGACTTCAATCCTATTATTGTTTGATGAAAGTTACTTATAAGTCATCGTATAATCAATTCTTCCCTGTCTCACATAATCCACACCTGTGTCATCTCCTCGTTTTACATCTTCCTGTCATTCTACCATACTTATATAATCAGCTCTGAGGAGCCGTCACCATCTCTAGCAGTGAAATACCGCTAATTGTTCCAGAATTCCCAATCCATGAAGAACATTTTCACCCATTACAAGTTGCTGCTGATCACACATGGTGTAAAGGGAGGGTCGTTTGTAACTGTCTTTTTTCATGGTCCTGGCATTAAGGACCCTGATACATTGTAAGCGGTGCTGTAATTTAAGTCGTTCTTAGGGTGGATCATTTTTCTTAATGGCAGGTGTGTCGTCCTTCTCAATGCCAGGTTAGAGCAAGTAACAGTCACACCAATTTCTCAAAGAAAACCCCAAACATTATGCAAGCCATAGAGATTAGACAACGGAAGCCAAAATTGAAATTTTAGTTGTGGAGTGGACTGTTATGAATGAAAGAGGAAAAGAAATGGATTAACAAACCTTAAGACATTAGAAATAGGATAAGGGCACCTACTGCACTTTAAGTTCAAAGGAGTGAAGAGCAAAAACACTGTATATGCCCAGCTTGATCAGAAGACACAACCATTGCTGCGAGATAAGAATACATAGTTTTTTTTGTAGTCTGTAACCATGGAGACACATACTGTACTGTTCCACCTAGGGATAACAAACCCTAAGAAATTAGGAACAGGTTGGGGTCACCTTCTGCCCTTCCAGTTCATAAGAGTGGAGAGCAACAATATATTCATAGCTTGATCAGAAGACTGATGCAGTATCTGGCTACATAGTGTTTGTTTGTAGTCTGTAACCATGGAAACACATAGTTCTACCTAAGAGCTGTATGCACAGAATAGTAGATTTTTTTTTATTGATAATAGGTTAAAATATGTGGGAGTAAGACATACCTTCAACAGTTTTTATGTATATTATTCATTGAAACTATTCTAATACTTTGTATATGCAGCTTATACAGTATGCAGAGACACATAGACCAAAATAGGAGCTGTAAACACAAAACTATAGAAGGTTTTTCATTGACACTATTTGAAAAATTATGTCATATGTTATTTTTGATATATGAAAGTAATACATTGTAATATAAAGTAAAGTTACCATTAAGTTTGGAAACATTTAGCAGTTTGGTGCAGCAAAATAGATAAACCAACTCTAAGGATACTTTTCAATTTTTGAGACCAGTGGAGTTAAAAGAAATTCTTTCTACTGTTTCTATATATATTTATAATGATTTCACAGTCACTTGGAACACGCACTAATCCAGGGTCATGCTGGTTGACAGGATGATGCGTCTGGCAAACTTCGGAAGACTTCGGGAAACTTTCAGACCTATCTAGTGAGACGTAAATACGACTTATGTTGAGCTTTATGCTTTATAATGCTCCCTGTAAAGGGCAGCGTCTGAGATCACGGGGGAAGGATTTAGCACAGAAACATCAGTTACTGTGACATTTTAAGAGTTGCTTTTTAAGATAATTGCCACATTGCAAAGTGGGTAGCATATGCCATAGCACGTGCCTGGTTGTAATGTCTTGATGGACAGGCATGTTCTTTTTTTAAGTTATTTTTGCCTTTAATGAATAACATGGCTCATTTAATCTCTTATGTTTTTTTTGTCCTGATCTATTTTAGATAGAGACTTTAAAATGTTTCCATGACATGTTGTACTGATTTATTCCACTTACTTGCACGCCATACGTGGGTTTCTATTATTATTATTATTTCATTTTATAACGCCATCAACTTTGGTAGCACCTTACATAGACCAATATTGAGGTAACACATTGTAACAGTTACAATGAATAGTGTAGTACAAACAAGAGGACACATTAAAAGTGAGAGATACATTAGGGATGGGCCCTCTTTACATGAGCTCTTGACATGTCCAGTGGAAATGCTGTCGGAACGATTGAGGGAGTATTTAGGCCAAACTACAAAACTTGTTGTAAGAGGAAAGTATTCGGTGAGCATTTGATGATTTGAAGGGTTGAAGAATGTTGAATAGAATCAGGAAGGAAATTCCAGAAGAGAAGGAAGGCATGAGAGGAGTCCTGTTTTAAAGCTTAGGCTGTCAGTTTTAAAACAAGACATGGGCCATATCTCTAGCTGCTATACAGCTTGAGATAGAGCAGATAAAAGCAGTTCCCTTTGAGCTGGCTATGATCTCAGACATCATGGAAGAGGAAAAGGGAGGGACAGGATGCAGGGAGAGGAGAGAGATATTGATCCTCTTCTCCCTGTGTAATTACTGTACATAAACCCGGGGTGGGAGCTGGTAACATGAATTTCTGTGCATGTTATCCTCTCCTCTCACCATGAATGATATAGATTGTCACATGTTTTTTTTTTGCATAAAAATTGAGAAAGGATGAACACTAGCCCATCTAATCAAATCGCAGTGTGCAGCTTTGGCTAATGAGCTCTAAGATAATAAAACAAATTGGAGGCGGACTGCACCATGGTTGAATCATGATTGCTGCTCTATGGTTGCATTTGACTCCGAGGCTTATAAAGCATTAAACAGTGTCTATGGAAACTATTGTAAAGTATGGACATGCTGGTGGCTCAAGAACTGTATTGTTGGATTTGTTCTTCTGTCTGACTCATAGATGGAGATCTCAAACTGGGATGTTAAAAGGGCATTTCCATGTCATAAATGGATGACATGTCCTTAGGATATGCCATCACTTTATGATAAGTAGGGGTTGAACTCCTGGGTCTTCCACCGATCCAGAGAAATAAGAGGGTGCTGTGCTGATTCAGCATTGTGGCCCATTCATTGCTTTCCCTGCACAACAGCCCTCCCGGCCACTCAGCTATGCAGGGAATTGCAGTCGACATCATTCACTTGGATGTATCTGTGCAGCAGTTCTCTGGACAGAAGGTGGCTGGGGCACCACATCAATGCTGTAGCCCCTTCATTCCCAGGATCAGTGAGGGTACCAGAGGTTAGACCCCCAACTATCATAAAGTGATGGCATATCCTAGCGAGACGGGATTACTCCTTTTAAAGTGTAACTGCCGTTTCATTTTTTATTCCCTAATGGTATAGTACACCCTGCTGTATAAGTGCTTTTGTGATTTAAAATGTTATCATTTTCAGTTTTACCTGCTAACAACTCCCACAAATGCATGCTACTTTCCTATTCAGCAGCTCTCATCTCACAGTGTTGCCATGTGCAGTCCGTCTTCTCAGTATTATAACAAGAGACGGAGGAGCTCAGCCCTGACAGCATGGAGCTGGGCTGAGGCAGAAAGTGGAGGGGGGAGACCTGTTTTAGATGGTGATATCTTCCCAATGGTAGCAGATAGAAATATGCAACTGGTCTTGTTTGAAAACTGACAGTCAAGGCTTTCATACAAGACCAGAATGACAGCTTTAGTCCAAGCAACAGAGGATAAAACACTGTTAGAAATAGAGTCAGGAATAATCGCGGGTAAAATCTGCTTTTACTTTCAGCTTTATTCACAGCATCCCAATTTCTATCATTGATATCTTCCCCTGTACTGAACAGATTTATGTAATTCTGGTATTGTATGAAAGCTTGCCCATATTTCTAGCTGGTACCAAACCAGAGATATAAGCGGCTAAAGCAGCCCCCCCTTCCCTGTCAGTCTGGAAGAGAATGAGGGATAGCTGGCTATTAAGAGGTTAAAAGAAATGCTTACTGATTTAATGCAATTGCAGGGCATGTCTCTGGTTAGCTGTATGTGAGGATATACACTGCTCTGGGTACTGTGGGAAGTTATCTGCGTTCTGATTCGTCCTGCCAGTTCATGTGAGGAGAGCAAGGGCTTATGGGAAGTGATGGAAATACAGGATGGCCTCAAGGAAGGGCAAAGATCATCACAGGAAGAGCAGCAGAGGCCATCTTAGGAAGTTGCTGAAATAGAGGCACAGAGAAATATGGTTGCTAAGGTAAGGGCTGAATACAGACATCAGAAAGATAAAATTAGCTAAAAATGCAGCTTCATGAATATCTTCCCTTCAGCATCACATATGTTAGGAATTTCATTTTTTTGGTAGTGAAATGGCAGTTACACTTTAACCTACTAAGATACTTGAAATTGGGTTTTCAAAACAAGACAGCCCCTTTAAGGTGGCTTTACTATATGTGACCCCAACCTGGCCGTGTAGAGGGTGATACTGCATGCATATGGCAACAAGATTACAAAGTTAGCTGTACCAAATTATGGTGACATTTATGATTGGTTACCCATTGCTTACCTATTGGAAATATATTATTCTATGGTAAGCTGTAGTGGTTTATAACACATTCCTTCTGGAAATAATAAAATAAGGGCACAGCTGCGATACTTCATGAACAATAATAGGAAATGCAATGTGTACAAGAAAACACCACTTCTAGATATTGGCCAATTTTGTAATATTGATTTTTGAACACGACATAATGTGAAATTTCTATCTGGATCATGAAGAGCATCAATTGTTCACTGAGAAGGACCATGAGCTTAGATTCCTTTCGGCGCAGGGGGCCATATTGATTATGCTAAAGAGGGACAAACACTCTGCAATCATCTTTATCTGCTTGGGAATAATGCAGCAGTAACTCAGCTGAATGTTTAATGCCAATATTTAGTTACAGATTTCATTGTCTTGAGTCAAAGAGAAGAAACAAGTACAATAATAAGTCTCTGGTCAGATAGATACAGATGGAAAAAACTCAACAGATCAGTTTGTTTCCTTGTAGAACCTTCCAAAGCTCGTTTGGTGGACCACCATAGTCTTGACCCTTCCAAACAGGTGCATGCTAGGCTTTTTATCTCGGGGTGTACATATTGTTTATGAGGTGTTTACTGCACAATTAAAATATACTTGGCATTTTTTCTGTGCTCTAGTAAATCAGGGTATGCCAACTTTTATTTTTTTCAAGCCACAACCCTTTAAAACAGAAGTAATTGTGTAAGCCATGCAATTTGCCAACTCTTCCAGGTGTATGAGAGGTCTCCTCTTTTTCCAGGAGTCTTTTAGACATTGGCAAGCATGTTCAACAGTGGTGTGGGTTCATGCAGCCCCCATTAGCCCAGTGTATGAAAGCCAGGATCTTGATTTTTTCACATCCCTTAGAGTAGAGAAGCTTGCCCCCTTTCCCTCTACTATTTTCAGACATTTGAGTATTTAAGGGGGTTGTCTCACTTCAGCAAATTGAATTTATCACGCAGAAAAAATTAATACATGGCACTTACTAATTGTAACGGCTGACAGTGAACCCTGACCTGAAACCCAGTCCACTTTCTTTACCTACTCGCAGTTCAAACCCTAGGTAGCAGGACTGCAACTGGTCGACAGTCCCTATGCTACTAAGATGCAGAAACAGACAAATACCAAGAAACAAAACAACACACAGGGATGGTCGTACGAAAACGGGTTAGAACCAGGCAGACAATGCAGTACAAAAACGATAGACAGAAAGTAGTCAAAAGACAAGCCGAGGTCGAAAGCACAAACAAATCCATATGAATCCAAGAACCAGGAACATAGCTAGTGAGCCCAAACAAGACTATCACTGGCACTGGTATAAGGCCAGGAAGGGATTTAAATATAGCACTGAGTCCCAGGATCAGAACCTGATAGATCTTGACTCGGAGCTCCATTAGTCAGAACACTAGCACACAGAAATAGAGCAGCTAAGCAATCAGCCCACTGCTAGACTCCTCCAGCACATGCTTGTTGTGCAGGGGTGCACCTAGTCTTTCTTCTGCCTGAGGCAAAATCTGAAATGGCGCCCCTCCCTCCCCAATACCAATTTCTTAACCTAACCCCTTCCCTTCGGCTGCCCCTCTCTTGCCCCTACCTGGTACTGCCTGAGGCGATAGCCCCACCTGGCCTCATTAGTGGTGCACCCCTGCCGCTGTGGGGAATAAGAGCATTGCATCCTGTTGCCAGGAGCGTGGCATAGCATGCTCGTGACCAAGTAGGCCACCAATAACCTCTGGAGACCAGATGTCTAGTATCAGCAACTCCTGGATGACCTGCAAGTACTGAGCAAAAGGACTCCTCCAAGACACAAACAATTTACCAACAGGAAAATTACTGGGAGCTAAGTCCTGGCAACAATGAATTTCAGAAGCAAGATCAGGATTAACAGCAGAAATGACAATTCCAAGAGGAAGAATGTTAACAGGTTTAGTATCAATAGACTCATAGGTCTCAAGACTACGTGACAAGGCATCTGCTTTCACATTACCAGACTCAGGATCCATAGGGAACTTAGCATCAGCTTCAAGTTCTATCACACAGTCATAATAACGATGCGGGGGCGAGGACTCGGATGCTTCTATGGAAAAAAAACATCCTGAAAATCCTTAATACATTCAGCTAACAGACCTTCCTCTAATTCCAGACCATGGTGGATAGAAATTAAATTATTAGAGCACTGGGGACCCCATTTTACTAATTCCCCAGTACTCCAATTAAATACAGGACTATGTAGCCTCAACCAGGGCAAAACCAGGATGACATCAGCAGACACATTTTTAATGACATATAAGGCACACCTCTCAAAATGAATGGAAGCAACCTTCATTACCAGTCTTATACTTAATAATTCCTCCGGGCAAAAATGACTTGTATTTACCAGAGATACTGGAATCGGTTTAGGTAACCTAAGTAATTTGAGACCCAAAGCAATCACAAAATAAAAATTACAAATGCTAGCTGCAGCCCTTTTCCATCTCATTATACACTGCTCGTTTCCATGTTTATGACCACCCTGCAATCCAGCAGCAGTGGTCATGCTTGCACAGTATTGGAAGAAGTGCCATTCTATGTGCACTACCAAGGTCCCGTTTACCAGAGAGGCCAGTGCTTTTTCCTATAGTGTGCAGGCATGACCACCACTGCTGAGTTGCATGGTGGTCGCTCGTGACTATGGAAATAAGAAGTGTATAATGTGATGAAAAATACATTAGTACGTGTCTTGTATTAGCTTTCTCTACATGATAACCCCGGAAGTGAGACAACCCCTTTAAGGAGTGGAACAATGTGAAGCAAGATGGAGAAAACTAGCTGTGGCTTCACATGCTCTACAAGTCCCTATAGCAGTGAAATGAGATCTCTTTGGCTCCATCTGTCAGTGTATGGAATCAGAATGTGTACATTTTTGCAACTTTTTGCAACTTTTCTCCAAATTTTGTTCATATCTGCTCTTTAAAAAAATGGGACCCCCTCGTTATGAAAGAGTTAAAAGGCTGTATCAGTAAATATGCTGATGCTGATTTATATCTACTTTATACCTTAAATTGTTTCCTGCATTTTTATTATCGCCCGCTGTAAAGTGCTGTCATATTTACGGCTGAGTACAGTGGCCGTGTTTTATGGTAATTCCATCCAGAGAGTTTCCTGAGTATATTCATGCATCGACTTGTGTCTTGGGATGCAGACAAAACTTAATTTATTAACATTAATAAGTCATTCTTTTGCCATCTGATGTGTTGGGACTATGGCCAATAGTGATTATTAAGGACATTAGTGATGCGCGTGACACGGAGGATTATTGCGAAAGGCGAACAAACACAAGTGAATTCAAAACAAATGTAAAAATAATACAAAAACACGTCTATCGGCCAAGATTCTGAAGACATTACTTCTTGTTGATGTCACAGGAGACCCACCATAGCTCTGCAAATCACCAAGTTCTTTATAGTCTCAGTCTATCCACAAAAGGAAATGTTTTTGACAACTTTTTAGTGCAATTGGGTAGTTTTTGCAAAACAATTTTTTTTTTCTTCAAACCTCCTCTACTTTTTAGTCTATGTTTGGCTAATGATCGAAGACTACCCCCTTGTAGCTTTACGTATTCTAGTCTCTTATAAGTAATGGAAATCCAGAGTCTAGCCAGGGATTATGGTGGACAACAGTAAAGGCAGGAATATAAATAGGTCATAGTGGACTTTGGTGTGGACCTTGGGTGCTAATCATTGGCATTGTATAGGGGGCATTCATCAGAAATATAATCCATCTCATTGCAGAGTACTCTTTTACCCTCCACCCAACAATAAAAGGGGTTTTGGTGTTAAATTGATGAGCACAATGGACTTAGGTCGACTGAACCCACTAATTTTGTGGGTCTGGTCAACCATCTAATTGTTCATTAAATGCTCTGCTGCATTCAGTACATGTCGAAGGAAGAAAGAATTGAGATTCTTTGTTCTTAAAGGAGATAAGCTGCCACCAATGGTGTCTGGCAGTGGCTTATCCCCATCTCATCGTTGAGAACCAAGAGTTTATATGTATGGGGGGTAGGGGGGATATTCTGAAAGCCTAGTCTTCAGACAAAAGTGTATGGCAAGATTAGTAACATAATCTGGTTAGATCTCTAATTACACATATACTAATATAGGTCAGGAAAATATTACAATTCTGAGATGGAAGGGGTGGAGTGGTGACAACCCCTTGTAAACAGTGTACTGTGTACAGACCGAAAACCATTGATATATTGTCATATGGGACCTTTAGTATATCAGGTGGAGTTACCTTTAAAACTGTACCTACTGAAAAATATCCTTGCACCCAAAAATTTTCTTAGATCATAAGAATATTGTGGTATTATAAGCCATAGTAGTTGGAGGAACATCTTAACAGCCCTCAGTGTGGAATATCAGATCTTTACCCTTACAAGAACATGGACCTTCCTAAATAAATCTACAGGTCATGACTCCCAGAGTAATATCTGATTGGTGGCTATTGTGCTGCTGAGAATGTTAGGCAGAGAGGTAGAGGTAATTTGTAGTGATGAACAGGGGTCATATTCAAATTCGCGATATTTCGCAAATATTTTGTAGAATATTCGTAGAATATTCGTTGTATTGTACGATTTTTTTTACTCGAAAAATCGGCAAGGTAATGATCGCGTAATATGCAAAATTTCGTAATGCGAATTTTCATATTGCGATTTTTATTGCAAATTTTTCAATTGCCGAGTAAAAACATGATTCCTCCCTGCTTCTTGCTTGTGGGCCAATGAGTCATAGCACTATATCGAATATATTTGTTTTTTCAAATATTCGTAATCTTCTAAAACAAGAATATATAGCAATATAGCGAATATTCGAAAAAAAACAAATGTAGAGCAATTTAGTGCTATAATCTTTTTTTTAATAGTTAAAATTTTATTCCAATCTGAACTTCAGATGAGAAAAAAACTACAACTATTAGACAAAGAAGATTATAGCACTATATTAGCTAAATTGCTCTATATTAGTTTTTTTTCGAATATTCGATTTAATTATTTGCGTATTGCGATTTTTAACTGTATAAGGCAACTTTCCTAACTTGACTAGGTTATATGTGTATTTTACGAATATTCGCTATATTGCTATATATTCTTGTTTTAGAATATTACGAATATTTGAAAAAACAAATATATTCGATATAGTTCTATATATTCGTTTTTTAGAATATTCATCATTTTTCCCATCTAAAGTCATGATTCCTGCCTGCTTCTTGCTTGTGGGCCAATGAGTAATTGGCCCACAAGCAAGATGCAGGGAGAAATCATGTTTTTACTCGGCAATTGAAAAATTTGCATTACGAAAATTCGCAATTAACACTACTCCTAAAGTCAAAGATATTGCAGCCTTCTCATTGGCCCACAAGCTAGAAGCAGGGAGGGATCATGTGTACTGATTTTAAAAAAATCTCGAATATTCGAATTACTATATTCTAAATATTCACGAATTTTCGAAGTACCTATATTTGTGATAAAAATTCGCAATTTGAATATTCGTGATCAACACTAGTAATTTGGGATAAGTAGATTGGAATGGATTAAGAAAGGTGCAGACATACCATAAGTGTAACTGCACAAGGTCCTTGTATTCAAAGAGGTCTGCTGCAATCTTAAAAAAAATATATAATGATGCCATCCACACGTTTCCAGGGATTGGCATTATGCAGAATTTTGAGTAGTGTCAGAACCAAAAATCCATGACACAAAGTCTGGATAATGTGGTGGTTTTCTCCAAAAAGTGTTCTTTTGGAGAGGTTTAACTGTACTGGCCATCTTTGAGAGAACCACCCTTTCAGAAGACACATGCTTGGAAGGTCGTCAAAGTGGTTTTATTGTATCTTGAACTACCCTGTGTCTAATTTATAAAACATGAATGAACCTCGAGAGATGGGTTTGTCCATTTTCCATCTTCTGACGATCATCTCATGAGCCATTTGCCCTTGATTGCATCTACAAAAATATCTTTGATAGCCCCAGTTGAGTTGAGCCTGACAAAAATACAAAAACAGATAACCCATGAATAATGAATGAGGATTGCTGCCAACGACTTTCTTGTTACTCTTTCCTCTGTTGCTTTTTGGAGTGTTAGTAAACATTTTGTCTAAATCGATTCCACCTGGACATAGAGGATGGTGCGGGCAATCATGCATAAAACAGCCACAGCTGCTTCCATTGTAAGAGATTTCTCTTCATAATTCTTTTATCATGAGTATCACAGAATAGAGACAGCTTCATGCAATTTAGAAATTTTTGTACTTGTTTTATTTAGATTTGAAGCATTACATATCCACTGAAGACCTTCTGCGAGACAGTACACAGTCATTCTCTGATATCATCTTATCCACAGTTGTATGTGGATCCAGTTTTTTTTTTTTTTTACATATTTGACAAGGATTAGTTTATGTTTGTAGAACAATCCATGTTCTTTGAATTTTTTCTTCTATCCTCTGCAGAAGATATCCAAGCATCTGCTATGTGTCAGCTCCAGATTATTGAGGCTTGCTTAGAAATTCACTAGCAACCTTTGTTGGATTTAAAGATTGTATTTAGTGAAATATTTACCTCCAGAAGCCTAGTGCATAGGGATTATTGGGATTTGTGCAGAGCAGAGATCTCAGCCTATTCGGGGGGAAAAAAAATTCTAGTCGCTTGGACATTTATGTGGGATACATCAAAATGCTTTACATTTCTGTAGACTGCACAGTGTTAACTACAGATTAGGCATCATTGAAGAGAGTTCTAGTTTTAGGCTATGTTCACATCTGTATTCAGAGTTCTGTTTGTAGCCCCTGAGAGCAGTTCTGTCACATTTGGTGGAAATATTAAGTGGACTGACTCCATCAAGTTTACAGGATCAGACAAACACTATTTGCATCCATCACACAATAAAGATGGCTACTGTGTGACAGATGGGAACAGAGCCTAAAGCGTCTCACAAACATGAACACAGCCTAAACATGACACCAAACTGAACACACCCTAAAGCCGAATGCACACGGCCGTGTTTCACGGCAGGAATCCAGGCCGTGTTACCACGGACCGCTCACGGCCGTGTTACCACGGACCGCTCACGGCTTATGTAATGACATGGATGTAAACACAGCCTAAAACCTGACAGAGATAAACATAGCTTAAGTCCCCTTGCAGATGAGCGATATGGATTAGGTCCGGATGCGTTCCAGATGCGTTCAGTTAAAAATGTGTGATTTCGCAAGCAAGTTCATTCAGTTTTGCCTGTGAATGCGTAATGCGTTCAGTTGTTCAGTTTTTATCGTGCGGGTGCAATGCGCATTGATGCGTTTTTCACGGGCGTGATAAAAAAACTGAAGGTTTACAAACAACATCTCTTAGCAACCTTCCGTGAAAAACGCATCGCATCCGCACTTGCTTGCGGATGCTTGTGATTTTCACGCAGCCCCATTCACTTCTATGGGGCCAGCGTTGCGTGATAAACGTAGAGTATAGAACATGCTGCGATTTTCACGCAACGCACAAATGATGCGTGACAAACAATGCTCATGTAGACAGCCCCATTGAAATGAATGGGTCCGGATTTAGTGCGGGCGCAATGCGTTCGCATCACGCATTGCACCCGCGCGGAATACTCGCTCGTGTGAAAGGGGCTTAAGAAATTACATAGGTGTCAACACAGCCTAAAACATAACTCAAAGGTGAACACATCATAAAACATCACACAGTTGTGAACACAGCCTAAGAAATTACACAGATGTGAACACAGCCTAAAACATGACACCGGTGTGAACATCAGTGATGGTCAGTTCGCAGTGTTCGCCAGCGAACACATGCGGGCTGCCATTTTGACTCACCCGTCTGGCGATGCACAGGTAAGCCCTTACCTGTGCATGTGCCGGGAGCTGGTCTGAAATCAAATGCGGTCACCGGGAGCAGGCAGTTCCGAGAACAGCCGGATAAAGGCCCCCGGTGGCTGTTCTTGGAACTGCCTGCTCCCGGTGACTGGATTTGATTTCAGACCAGCTCCCGACACAGGCACAGGTAAGGGATTACCTGTGCATCGCCGGACGGGTGAGTCAAGATGGCAGCCCGCATGTGTTCGCTGGTAAAGACTACAAACTCACCATCACTGGTGAACACAGCTCAAAACATGACACCAAATTGAACAAACCCTAAGAAATGACATAGATGTAAACACAGCATAAAACATAGCAGATATAAACGTAGCATAAGAAATTCATTTGGTGTGAACACAGCCTAAAACATCACACAGATGTGAACATGGCCTAAGACCACACAGTGTAAAATCTCATGCATTTTGTTATGGTCAGAGAATGTACATTATTGAAAAATCCATTAGCAAGATCACAGAAGGTTTAAAAAAAAACTTGCAGATATAGTGAAGTGGAAAGTATTATATGGTAAGGCTCCTTTAATCTGTATAATTATAATAACCCCGCCAAATAAAGAATAATGATAATCAAATTACAATTCCCAGATGTGTCCATTCTTACCTTTTCTCTTGACTATGTATTACAAGATGTATGACACAAGATGACTAAACTTGTTTTGGGGATATGATGCCACGAGATGTCTATTCTATGTGTCTCTGTGTGGTCACCCAGTGGTTGTGTTGGGAATTGCAGTCTGTCAATGGGTTTGTTAACATATCACAATATTGTATTGCACTGGAGAAATTTGAGTTTTGACTACTGTTTAGGTCAAATTTAATGGTTTGACTGCACTATTCTTGTCTAATGACTCCTGAAAACACAGCCTCACTGTAGCCTGAAAGTCAGACAGACAAGATGCTCCCCTTGCGTCAAGCCCTTCCATTTTCAGGATCCATGACAACTATCATAATGGATCTTTTATAATTGATTATTTTCAATCCACCATAATCCATATTATAACGAGTCCATCAGGACTTTGGGGGCATCCATTAAATTTACTGGATAGAAAGCCACAGTGTATTAGGTTCTGTTCACATGTTTCCTTTCCATCATGGGCTCCAGTCATTTTGATATACAAGACTGGTACAATCTGCAGGGCTATGCTCGATGTCAAAAATATTGGAAACCTGGTGGATCCTGTTTTACACCAATGGGATCCATCAGGATCTATTATAAAGTGGCTCTGTCATACAGTAGTTGTCATGATGAAGGGAAGGGTAAAAAGACCCAATAACAATGGAACCCTGATGGAGAAAAACTAACTGAAGTGTGAACAGAGCCTTAAAGGGGTTGTGAAAGAATGGGGGGCAATTTCCCTGCTCCTTTCCTGCTTCTTTTCCTCCAGCTCCACTGGACTCCCTTGATGTCAATTTCCGTTTTTGACATTGCCGCAGTCGATCACTAGCCGTGGCGGTGACCGGCTCCTCTTTCGTCATGACAAATAGTCACATGACATAAGGGCATCCGGTCCCCACCGAGGCCAGTGATTGGCCTGGAGGAGAAGGAGAGGGTAGCCGGCGCCGGGAAGCGGGTAAGTAATCTTTCCATTACAGGTTTGGACCAGTGGTGGGGAAGGGGGTTAGCCCTTTTAAACTTGTTTAGAATAATTGGAACCATATACAGTTGCAAGAAAAAGTATGTGAACCCTTTGGAATGATATGGATTTCTGCACAAATTGGTCATAAAATGTGATCTGATCTTCATCTAAGTCACAACAATAGAAAATCACAGTCTGCTTAAACTAATAACACACAAAAAATTAAATGTTACCATGTTTTTATTGAACACACCATGTAAACATTCACAGTGCAGGTGGAAAAAGTATGTGAACCCCTAGACTAATGACATCTCCAAGAGCTAATTGGAGTGAGGTGTCAGCCAACTGGAGTCCAATCAATTAGATGATATTAGAGGTGTTGATTACAGCTGCCCTGCCCTATAAAAAACACACACCAGTTCTGGGTTTGCTTTTCACAAGAAGCATTGCCCGATGTGAATGATGCCTCTCACAAAAGAGCTCTCAGAAGACCTACGATTAAGAATTGTTGACTTGCATAAAGCTGGAAAGGGTTATAAAAGTATCTCCAAAAGCCTTGCTGTTCACCAGTCCACGGTAAGACAAATTGTCTATAGATGGAGAAAGTTCAGCACTGCTGCTACTCTCCCTAGGAGTGGCCGTCCTGTAAAGATGACTGCAAGAGCACAGCGCAGACTGCTCAATGAGGTGAAGAAGAATCCTAGAGTGTCAGCTAAAGACTTACAAAAGTCTCTGGCATATGCTAACATCCCTGTTAGCGAATCTACGATACGTAAAACACTAAACAAGAATGGATTTCATGGGAAGATACCACAGAGGAAGCCACTGCTGTCCAAAAAAAACATTGCTGCACGTTTACAGTTTGCACAAGAGCACCTGGATGTTCCACAGCAGTACTGGCAAAATATTCTGTGGACAGATGAAACCAAAGTTGAGTTATTTGGAAGAAACACACAACACTATGTGTGGAGAAAAAGAGGCACAGCACACCAACATCAAAACCTCATCCCAACTGTGAAGTATGGTGGTGGGGGCATCATGGTTTGGGGCTGCTTTGCTGCATCAGGGCCTGGATGGATTGCTATCATCGAAGGAAAAATAAATTCCCAAGTTTATCAAGACATTTTGCAGGAGAACTTAAGGCCATCTGTCCACCAGCTGAAGCTCAACAGAAGATGGGCGTTGCAACAGGACAACGACCCAAAGCATAGAAGTAAAACAACAACAGAATGGCTTAAACAGAAGAAAATACGCCTTCTGGAGTGGCCCAGTCAGAGTCCTGACCTCAACCCGATTGAGATGCTGTGGCATGACCTCAAGAAAGCGATTCACACCAGACATCCCAAGAATATTGCTGAACTGAAACAGTTCTGTAAAGAGGAATGGTTAAGAATTACTCCTGACCGTTGTGCACGTCTGATCTGCAACTACAGGAAACGTTTGGTTGAAGTTATTGCTGCCAAAGGAGGTTCAACCAGTTATTAAATCCAAGGGTTCACATACTTTTTCCACCTGCACTGTGAATGTTTACATGGTGTGTTCAATAAAAACATGGTAACATTTAATTCTTTGCGTGTTATTAGTTTCAGCAGACTGTGATTGTCTATTGTTGTGACTTAGATGAAGATCAGATCACATTTTATGACCAATTTGTGCAGAAATCCATATCATTCTAAAGGGTTCACATACTTTTTCTTGCAACTGTATAGCAATAAACAGGCAAGCAACTGCAACCTACCGGAATCTGTGTGCAACTACCGAAGCTCAGCTAGTAGCCAAAAAAAAACAAAAACATCCATTATAAAATTACATTATAAAATGAAGTACACAATTTTTGACCCATTTAGATGAAAAAAAAAAAACTAATGAATCCATTTGAGTATTCCCACTTCGGTCTCATGTGGCTCATATCTGCCCCCCCCCATTGCCGCTGTAATAAAATAACAACCTTTAAATATTTTTTTCTTTATTACCAATAGCTCAATTTGAATGAAAAAAAAAAGAAAAACGAAAAGGCGCTAAAAGCTTTCATTACTATTTATGATGTTGAATGCGCAGTAAAGTAGTGTTCTAAAATACTCCTGCAGATTTAATGCACATGATATGGCTTTTTCATTCTTCTTGTTTTAATTTTTTGCCTTTTTGACGCTTTTCTTTCAGCCAAGCCATTTGGAAGTGGACAATACTTAGATATTTATGGCATTACGAGAGATCAGGCTGGCGAGTACGAGTGCCTGGCAGAAAACACCGTGCCCTTTCCAGACGTGAAGAAAGTGAATATCATTGTAAACTGTAAGTAACCACGAATAATGGAATTAAAAATATATAAAAAAGAAGTTCTGTGGAAATTGTGTCCAGCAGTGGTGGGCAAAGTCATTGCTGCGTAATGCTGGGGCATGGCTAGGGGGTTGCTGGAAGGGTATATATCCCTCTTGCTGGGGCACTTACAGACTGCTTTGCCATGAAACTGAATTTTCATACCACTTAAAGGAAAACCTACCTGCTCTACGTCTCTACCTCATGTCTACAATGGTCTACAAGAGACATAGCTCCATTGCGCCACTTTTTTACTTGCTGGTACAGACCAGGAGGTCCAGATGGGGCAACTGTGCCAATTGTTTCCTAAAGCTAAACCATAATAATTGGAGTCTTCTACAGATAAGAGAAAATCTTAAAATTCTGCCAAAACATCAGTCCGATTAATTTCGGGTACAAATAAATTTGACCCAATTTGAAAGGGCCACAATATCCTAGACAATTCTCTCTCGATTCAAATCACACAAAAAATTATTTGAAAGGGGTTACAGCAAGAACTTTTTGAAAAATTTTAGTAGATTGTTTTCTAATTTTCTGATCTCTAGAGTTCTTATATTAAAGAACTGGAACCTGTCACATTGAACACAATATCTAAGCTGCAGACAGTGTGCTTTAGAGCAGGAGGAACTATGCAGATTGTTATATAGTTTTGTGGGAAAAGATTCAGTATTACTTGAAATGTATCCATGTAAGTCCCTGCTCTTTTTATGCTTAGGAGTCTGGTGGGCGGTCCTGTCAGGGATTGGTATAGTCACATGACATAATATGCCTATCACTGTGTTGGGCCGCCCACAAGAGTCTGGAACCCAGAAGAGAGAAAAAGTTACACTGAATATTTTCCTACGAAACGATATACTGTATCAATCTGCTCAGTTCCCCATGCTCTATGACATGATACACGCAGACAGGGAAGCATAAGGGTCCAGTATTTTCGCGAATCTAAGAAATTAAATTCCATTCAACCCATGCAAAGGACATTCAGTTACTGATTGTTAACTGGTATCACCCATTTTTGGGGTCCATACTTTGAAATTCTCCCATGTACATTGTTGTTTCCACTGTTGAGTATTTCATGGAAAAAAATCCTTAGCAATGCCAAAGGAACTCGGATTTGGGAACATATTGCTATAAGTCCTCTCCCTGGCAAGTGCTGTTGAAGAAACGGGAAGAGGAAAGAAGTAGTGAAGAAACCATGTGAGGTGTGATAGCTCTTTGAAGAACATTCCTAACAAAATTTATTATAAAAGTGGGTTCCTTCGAGGAGCCTTCTAGACTACTCAGAAAGGAGGGCTTCGAGGGTCAGATTTCCATGGTTTTCGGCTCAGGAGTAATATATATGCTTTTTGCCATAGGCAGCTTGCTATGTTTTAACCCTCTAAATGACAGCAAGTTATTTGATGGCCTTGATCCCTTTTCCTATTGGAGGATTGAACTTCTGGACCCAATCCACTACAGTGGAGCGGAAGAAGATGAGCTTTTTCACGCTGGGTTCCTTTCCTTGACCTCCCGCCCTATAACCTTTCTCTTTCCCATTGTGTTTGCGCTTTCATCTCCCGATATCAGTTTGAGCATGAATACATGAATAAGAGATGAATTTTCCATTATAACCCTACACAGTACTAACCGCTGGAGAAAAGTCCTGTATAAAAATTCAGAAGGAGCACAGAATGAGCTATTCAGAGAGTACGGTAATCTAATTTTATTTTACCCTCATAAATTGTATTAGATACTGCATTAGGGTTTATTGGTGGATGCAGATTTACGGTAGGTAATTTGTGTACGTTTTACTTTTCTGCCTCTAAGAGCAGTTTGATTTTCGACGGAAATAATTCCCACATTTCATATGAAGGCCGTGCGGCAGTCATATGCTACGTTCATTAACTACAGAGGCTCCTCTTGTTTCGATAAATTAAACAGTGTACTTGGGAAATAGTCCGTTTTATGCATCGCAGTTTGTGAATTTGCTGACTGTTGTGTAATATCTGGCAATATCTCTTTAAAGAGGAGCTCCACTATTCAAACCTTTAATCGATCATTGTAAATTATGAATGTACAGTATCTCACAAAAGTGAGTAAACCACTCACATTTTTGTAAATGTTTTATTATATCTATTCATTAAACAACAATGAAGATCTGACACTTTGATACAATGTAAAGCAGTCAGTGTACGGCTTGTATAACAGTGTAAATTGGACGTGCCCTCAAAATAACTCCACACACAGCCATTAATGTCTAAACTGATGGCAACAAAAGCTAGTACACCCCTAAGTGAAAATGGCCAAATGATACTCAATTAGCCATTTTCCCTCCCCGATGTCATGTGACTCGTTAGTGTTACAAGGTCTCAGGTGTGAATTGGGAGCAGGCGTGTTAAATTTGGTGTTCTCACTCTCACACTTTCTGATACTGGCACTGGAAGTTCAACATGGCTCCTCATGGCAAAGAACTCTCTGAGGATCTGAAAAAAAGAATTGTTGCTCTACATAAAGATGGCCGAGGCTATAAGGAGATTACCAACACCCTGAAACTGAGCTGCAGCACGGTGGCCAAGACCATACAGCCAGGGGCGTAACTAAAGTTCTATGGGCCCCGGGGCAAACTTTGATTTGGGGCCCCCCCACTGGGCCCGACCCCCCCTTCCCGTCAAACATGGGACTGGCATAGCAGCAAATCCTTCATAGGGGCCCAGCCTTGGGGGCAAAATCATGAAATATATACAGAGCGGGCAAAATGGATATATATATACAGGGGGCAAGGGCAGGGTCATAACGATAGGGTCGTAATGCCCCTGCCTTTATATAAATCCATTTTGCCCCTCTGTATATATTACATTTGTCCCCTGTGTATATATTACATTTTTTGACCACTCTGTATATATATAAAAAAAATTCACTTTACCCCTATATATGTCATGATTTTGTCCCCCAGGCCAGGCCCCTATGAAGGATTTGCTGCCATACCAGTCCCCTGTGTATTGCCACTGTGCCACACTGCCAGGTGCCCCTCTGTGAGTTAAGAAGCCAGCGGTGTTTGCACATTTGCACACCTTATCTGAGGAGACTGCTCCACTCCCGTCATCCTACGTGCGCCGCGGGCCCGCGTGAACTGTGAGATTACAGCAAGAAAGCAGCGCCGGATTGGTGGAGGTGTGGCGAGGGGTGGGGTAGGATGTAATTAACTGTGAGAGTGCAGCGCTGTCCCGCCGGTCCACGACCTGACTGGCCATTATAAGATTAAACATTTTTAAATCACTCTGTGACCGCGATCGTTACCACTGGCAAAGGGGGCCCTCTGGGCCCCCCTGGCTTAGGGGCCCGGTCGCAACTGCGACCGCTGCGACCCCTATAGTTACGCCACTGCATACAGCTGTTTAACAAGATAGGTTCCACTCAGAAAAGGCCTCGCCATGGTTGACCAAAGAAGTTGAGTGCACGTGCTCAGTGTCATATCCAGAGGTTGCCTTTTCAAAATAGACGTACGAGTGCTGCCAGCATTGCTACAGAGGTTACAGGGGGGGAGGTCAGCCTGTCAGTGTTCAGACCATACGCCGCACACTGCATTAATTTGCTCTGCATGGCTGTCATCCCAGAAGGAAGCCTTTTCTAAAGATGATGCATGAGAAAGCCCACAAACAGTTTGCTAAAGACAAGCAGACCAAGGACGTGAATTACTGGAACCATGTCCTGTGGTCTGATGAGACCAAGATAAACTATTGGTTAAGATATCTGTAAAGAATAAATCAAGGCAACTGGACTTACTGTAGATTTCTTGAAAATGATACCTGGATAAATGAGAACCTTCACAGACATATTGGTTAAGATGGTGACAAGCATGTGTCGACGGCAACCAGGTGAGGAGCACAAAGACAAGTGTGTCCTACCTACAATCAAGCATGGTGGTGGGAGTGTCATGGTTTGGGGCTGTGGAGAGCAACAGTTCATTGAGGGAACCATGAATGCAAACATGTTCTGTAACATACTGAAGCAGAGCATGATCCTCTCTCTTCGGAAACTGGGCCGCAGGGCATTATTCCAACATGATAACGACCCCAAACACCTCCAAGACGACCACTGCCTTGTATAGAAACAGAGAGTAAAGCTGCTGGACTGGCCAAACATGTCTCCAGACCTCAATCCTACTGAGCATCTGTGGGGCATCCTCAAACAGAAAATGAAGGAGTGCAAGGTCTCTAACATCCACCAGCTCCTTAATGTCCTCATGGAGGAGTGGAAGAGGATTCCAGTGGCAACCTGTCAAGCTCTAGTGAACTCCATGCCTAAGAGAGTTAAGGTAGTGCTGTAAAATAATGGCAGGACAAAATATGGACACTTTGGGCACAATTTGCTCATTTTTGCTTAGGGGTATAGTCACTTTTGTTGCCAGGGATTTAGACATTAATGGCTGTGTGTTGGTTTATTTTGAAGGCACATGAAATTTACACTGTTATACAAGCTGTACAGTATACTGAATACTTTACATTGTATTAAAGTGTCAGATCTAGACAGCATGGCCCTTCCGCTGTGGACGGAGCCAGTACTATTTTTCTCCCTCTTCATGTATAAACTCCTAAGTCTACCTCATCTGCACATGCGCCAGAAGAATAGTTCTGGTCCCATCCACAGTAGAAGTGATGTCCTGTCCATACCCCAGGAAGGAAACCTGGTAAAGGACTTGACCTCGACGGGAACTTTTCAGAAGAGGCCGTCTGCTCCTCAGGACCAGGGACAGATCATAGGGATTGGTGCGGTGATGTCTATTCAATGCACACCCACTAGAGAGCCCGTAATTTCCTGGATCTCTCCATTAGTTCTGACCTGACCTGACTGGCATATGGAATAACTTACGTACCCAACAATGATACTATGATATAGGTTTCATTCACCTCTCCAGTGTATACTTCTGTAGTCTGTTCCAGCACGCAGCACTATTTTTCCGTCAGCTCCGGAAACACTCCGTATCCCCATCAGATCCCATTATAGTAAATTGAGTGGTGCCCGGTGGCATCCAGCTATGATGGATACGGTGTACTCAACTACCAAAGTACATACCTGAGATGTGAAACAAGCCTTAGAAGAACTTTTGAATTTCCCTATACAACACATGTCTTTATGGAACATAATAAAAAGAAGTACAGAATGCAGTTTCAATAAAATTCCAAAAAAACATAATATATTATTCTATAAGACCCAGCTCTGGTTGACCAGTTGGTCACCAATCGATATCAGCAGAATGTCAAGTTGTTCTAATATCTCCAATAATTTGTGTTACTGCTCTCATTACAAGGTATGCAAATTAGATCTCTTCCAGAAGGAATAAAACTGTCTCTCTACTGCCACCTGTAGGTAGCTATCCTAAGTCAATGTCTGACCCATAAAACATCCTTCAAACATGATTTGGGATGACAACTAAACCATGAGGCACTGCTTCTCATTCAGCATATCTAGCTGATGATGTGGGAAGTCTTACAAGCAATGCTTCCTGGGAAAAAGTATGCAAATTTGCTCTCTTCCAGACAAAATAAAACTGTCTCTCTAGTGCCACCTGTAGGTAGCTATCCTGTAAGTCAGTGTCAAACACATTAAAAGCAGATTTTGAAGCTAATTCTTCATGAAATTCTTTAAAACCTCTTAAACGAATACACTTACATATTAAAATCACCCACTTATCGCAGATCCGAAAGCAAGCATAGTGCTGCTATGGAAACAGTCGGTTTCTCTACAGGAACGTCCACCTTCTGATGTTGAATCTCATGGCAGCCAGCAATAACAGTGATTGAAGAGGAAGACAAATTAAATGCTCCTTTTCGTCACCGACGGGAACATTAATTAAGCATCAAAATATTTCAAGTAGAAATATGTCTAGTAGAGTCTTGGCGAGGCACAGCCGAGGAGGACATTTGGACAGAAATGATCAGATACTGGATAGGTCTTGCTGTGGTTGCATCATTCTCTGGTTTAGCAATATCATTGGCTGTTTTTGTGCTTATTTTAATAATATATGAATTTTGGTGACTGGGTTCAGAGATAATTTTTAGGATAACTTCAGAAAACAGAAAAAATTTGGCATGGAATAGTGGTGAAGGTCTGACCTCCTCACCTCGTATGAGCGATGCAGCTTCTTCATACTATACCAAGCACAGCTCCACATATTGCACAGTGGCTATGCTTGGTATTGCAGCCCAAACCCACTCATGTGAATGAGATTGAGAAGTGGGAAGAACCTGTGACTGATGGTCATTACATCGCTGACCTCTTCAAACAGTTGATTAGCAGGGGTGGCAAGAGTTGGACACCCACCAATCAGACATTGATGACCTATCTTGAGGGTAGTCATCAATATTTAAATGGCAGAGAACCCCTTTAGGCTGAACAGTTCAAATTTTGCACAATTGTAGACAGGCAACTATCCCCACAACTCATTGAAAAAAATGTGCTGTGGCCAATCGGTCATGGTGTAACAATAGAAACAATTACATGGTCTGAGATTGTCATCTGAGTGTTGGTTAATATCATTGCACTATGCAACCTTTAGTCACAGGTCCACCAACTCCAACCTTTACACATGGGTTCATCAAGTCCAACCTTTAGACACAGGTCCATCAGCTCCAACTTTTAAACACATGTCCATCAAGTCCAACATTTTGTTCTGCTTTAGGCCACCATGCTCCTCACCACCCACAACAGAAAGTCTTGGTGCTCCCATCCCATTTTAATCACGTGGGTGGTTTTTAATATTGTGGCACCTGTGGTGACTATATCCCAATTAAAGCTCTTACCATGTATTAATATGGAAATTATATTTTTCAGAAACTAAAAAACCTGTGTTTCTGCCATCTACTAACTTGCCTAAACCTGAAATTTCCTTCTCAGTGTATGGCATGGCCATAATTCCTAGACAGCATGCTTTCCTTCGCTCCTCATATTTAATCACTTGCACCTCAAAGCATCTCTGAAATTCACTCATTTCTTACAGTGGAGAAAACAGAAACCCTCATTGTAGCTTTTTCATTCATGGTCTTCCCTATTCTAAACTCTCCCTTGAATGCAGCAGTCAGGCTCATCTGTCTGTCCACCGAAGCCCCCTCTCTATGTCAGTCACTGCAGTGCTTACCCATCCACTTTACGACTGGATCATTGTATAAAAAGGCACTTTTACCTTTTGTGTCACCTCCTGTCTCCTCCTTGATTGTAAGCTCTTGTGAGGAGGCCAACACCCACAAATAACCCTCCAACTGCATAGGGGTCCATGTCTACATACAGTGCTACCTTCTTTGTGCATAGGCACTGAGAAACCATCTGCAAAATGCATTAGTGACAGTAAGCTCACATCATACCACCTTCATACTGTACCATCTGCTTCCTATAGCAATGGGTGACCTACCTCATAATTGCTTCATGTTTCATCTCTGATTCTCATAGCCGTAGAGATTTTTTCCCTCGGAAAGTGTTTTTGAAGGAATCAACAAACCAACAAGCTCTAGTTTAAAAGGTAATCAGGCTGCAATATGCAGCCTGCATGGTAAAAGACAAAATCATTAGGTTAGGCTGGCTCCCCATAGACCCTGCACTAGCCACAAGGACATGCCCTCATACTCATGAGTGTGTTGTAATTTTAAGCACATTCTTATAGATTGTAAGAGTGTTCTGGTTACAATTTGCCAAAATGATGATAGATTAAAGGTAAAAATAAAAATGAAGCTCTTTTCCTGGAGTTGGTTCATGCCACCAAAGCATGATGACTTCCCTCAAAATGAAGAAGCCCACATCCCCTCAACTCCTTTGCAAGAAAAGAATGGTATGACCAAGAATCGTATTTCTTCTGGCTAATATATATGTTAAGAGGAAAGGTCCATGAGAATAGGGAAAGCTAGGGAGCCCTCTTCCTCTATTGGGAGGCTGCAAGACCTGATTCTACGCTTTGTGCACCTTTGGTGCCAACCTTCTATTTTATTCTTCACGAAGCCTAATGCAGTGCGGTAGAAAACTGGACTTGTTTGCAGAGTGTTATGTCTCCTATCAAATATTCTATTCAATTCCCCTTGTTTTATATTAGTTCTGGTGTTTTCTTCTGTCTTTTCTTGCCATGCATCTTCCTTGTATCAGGCAGGGAATTTAGTTAAAGACATGAAAACCTGTCTCACCTCACCCAACACATTAGAAAATATGCTCCAGCTCAGGACTTGCTGAGCCACAGAACAGAAGAACATGATTTGATTTGGTTGCACATTCTCGTAATCTCAGAGAAGAGAGAAGATTATAGCTGCAAATCACAGCGTCCCGGCTGATTGTTGCTCAAGTCTTAAGCATTGCAGTGGAGGAGACGGCGCAGCCGGCAGGGCGGTGTACTGGGGATATGAATTAAAGTGAGAGTATATCCACTTCAACAAACTAAACATCTTGCAGACGACGAGCCAAGAGGACGGTTAACATGTTATACGGCTGACTAAGCCACATGAAATGAGTTGTGAAAATGCAGGATGAGTGGATTGATTAAACGTATCATCCTGCGCAGCGTACCAGAGGAAAGCAAATAGCAGAACTCACACAAGATTAGACTTTAGTAAATAAAACCTTTGCATTGTTCAAGAACCAAAAATTCTCTTTCCCGCATGGATATATTTCTACAACCAATCGAATGGTGTAGAGTGTAGGCAGATTGCAGAGCTGCTCTCAGATGGTTGCTTCTAAACATGGGTTGCATAGATGGTAACAGCAACTTGGCTCGAGGCTTTAGGAGCCCATAGTCCTCCCAGTCACATAACATTAGCAGCATAAGAAAGCAGGGCAGTGGTATGATTAGAAATGAAATGAAGAATTAAAAGGTTGGTACCCCCCCGGTTGGACCTGAAACATCAGTTCCTTACGTGGACAACCCATTGATTTCATTAGACACTGTGTAATACTTCATTTTTCCTGAGGAGGTGCTGTGGGGAAATGCAGTGGGTATTTCCATTTCATAACGTGATGGTTAGGATATGCCATCACTTTATGATAGTCAGGATCTGTTCTCTAGAACCCCACCAGTCTTGAGAATGAAGATGACTATTGTGGCCCCTGCCTACAGCGCTCCCGACCACTGACTGTGCAGGGGACTTCATTATTGGATGACAAAGAGGGCATAAGCATGCCCCTTCTATCTTAAGATAAGGTTGGGGTCCAGAGGTTGGATCTCTGAGACCCCCACTAGTTACACAATGAGCTGGGAATACTTCTTGAAATGCTTGCTCCCAGGTGTACCCACAGATTATAGCTGATTGCTGGAGGTCTAGGAGGACAACCCCTTCAATTAGACAAGTCAGAGCTTTTACACAAAATAAACTATCATATAAAGTTATAATATGTGATGGAGATGGCAATCAAATGGGAGTCCTAGACACAACCTTTGAGATAGTGCTCTTCATTTTTAAAGGGGATGTCTTATGAAGATTCTTCTAAGCAGATACTCTATTCCAATGGATGACTGTAGATTGACTCAGAAGGCAACCACAAGGGATATTTAATTCCCGTCAATCCCATGTTATTTTTGGATTGCAGTGGTTTATAAAGACAGAAATTCTGATAATAGACCGAACTTTCTGTATCTACAGCTCCCTAAGATATATAAATATATATAATTTGTGGTGGACGCAACATTATGACAGTTAGCACGAAGAGGGGGATGGAATAGAGTAACACATGATTGCAGGATCAGACTACACAGGGTTAGTTTGTAGTCTGTTACCATAGAGATGCATAGGTCTCTGTAAAAGCTGCACACGTAGACAGTAGGAAATTTCTAATACAGATTACGTCCAAAGTTGACTGATTTTTAAAGGCAAGAAAATGGGGTTGCAACAGTAGACATACCCTTTAAAGCCTTACATTTGTCAACTGGGAAGAAACTCCCACCTTATGTCACTGCAGCCTCATGAACATCAGCTGTTTGCTGGACCTCATATTAAACAGGTTGTGATTAGAGATGAGGGAATTTAATCCCACGAAGTGGAATTCGATCCGAATTTCAGGGTAAATTCGATTCGCCTAGAAGCCGAATTTCCTCGTGCTTCCTGTCAGCAAATCGATTTAACCGGAAATAGTATAAAAAACTAAAAAATTCAAACTTACCTCCTCCATTTGCTCGCGACGGGCTGCCAGCCTCCATCTTGCTTGAAGATCTCGGCCGAAATCCTATGCAGCGTGAGATTACATCATCACGCCGGTCAGCATGATGACGCAATCTCGTGCCGCTCAGGATTTTGGCCGAGATCTTCAAGCAAGATGGCGGCGGCCAGCCCGTCGGGAGTAAATGGAGGCGGTAAGTTTGATTTCCTTTTTTTTTATTGTTAATTTTATACTCATTTATGAACGCGGCATCTGAGGGGCAACCGCTGCTTCGCGATTAAGTAATTCGTCATGAAATAAAAAAAAATCTGAAATTCGGTGAATCAGCCAAAGCGAACTTTTAAGAAATTCGCTCCTCTCTAGTTGTGATCTCTTTAACATTCATCTCACCAAAGTTTCTGAATCAGGATCCCATAGTTGTATAGTACCTAGCACTGGAGCACTGGGTCTTCAACCACTGGGAAATAACAAGGTATTGACGGGAGCAATGTGCTCGGTAATGTGTTTTTCTGAAAAACCCATTTGCTATACAGTACATGCAAGATCCATATATCATACGGATCACTGATATCTAATGCAATCTCCATTTGTATTCCCTTCACTTCATGACAAATGGATGTAGAAAAACATCCATGTGTATGAGTCTGTACGAGGGAAAACTGTTATCGATCTTCCCTTTTGTAGGATGACGATATAAGAAATTGAGTTTCAGGATGACACGTCGCTGTTGTGTAATGTTCTGCACAGACGCTTTCTTAATTTCAGGACCTTGGACAGATCTCAGCAGCTATGTAGAACTCGAAAGGGGTTATCCCGTGAATCATTTTCATATTAAAAGTAACGAAAGGCTGTTAAAAGCTAATTTAATGTTATTTGCAGCTTTTGTAAAATAAAAATACATTATAATCATTTTTTGTAACTACGTGTCCCCCTTACAGGCAAGCTTTGAGCAGAATCAGTCTCCTCCCCCCTCTGGCAGCTGACAATATAATCCCTTCTTACTTCCCCTGCAGTTGGAGTGTTCTCGGCCATGCTGCCATGTTACTGCAGAGGTTCTGCTTCTTCCTTGACAAGCAGAGAAGAAAGTTATTTTTAATGACCACCCTGCAGGGAACATAGGATCAATGTGCAGAGATATGAGGAGAGTGGCTGGCTGAGGAAGGAGAGTGACCGGCACCCTGATCAATAAATGTATGTGCAAATTTACACTCTGAACACCAGGTGGAGGTCTTAATACCCCAGCGCTAGCTGCGCAGGCCTCTACATAACGTTGACGCTTGGTGTGACCTTGCTGACCATATTCCACACCAGAAAATGGCAAATGTGACTAATTGGCCGTCCATCTTCCCTGCCCACTCCATGCCCCCTTTTTCTGCCACCTCGGTAAAGACACTGATTTTGCCACAAAATCTGCACCTAAAATATTCCAAAAAGTGACGTATATTTCTTCATAAATGACCCCCCCCTTAGTCTTTCCTTTATATGTGTCCTTGGAGAGCAGAGCCACCAATGTACGTTCTTAATGGTTCTCCGAGAAGAGCAGAGGGTTATGGTGCTCTTCGGCCCCTTCATTTTGGTCCAAGGGAGTCTTAGCACCCGATCCCCCACCGGCTAAAACTTCTGACATGTCCTTATTACGTATCAACAGTTTTCTTAAATCATGGATACCTTTTAAAGGGAGCCTGTCAGAAAGAAATTCACTGTAAGAGCACGCACAGTGCCTTGTAGGGCTAGCTCCGATGAATGTAATGATACCTTTTCTTTAGAAATCCATTGCTTCATTCTGGAGAAAAAAGGACTCTTAATCCATATGTAAATGAGCATTTAAGTGCACCAAGGGTGGGGCCGAACCACTCTGTGCACCCTTGCTCCTCCTGATTTCACTTCCAGCCCCTCTCTCTCCTTGATTGACAGGGCCAAGCGAGATGACTATGAAGGAACCTGAAACTCAAGACGGTGAGTAATGAAAGCAGGAGTAAGAGTGCCCAGAGTGTCTTGGGCCCGCCCTTGGTGCACTTAACTGCTCATTTGTTTCTTTTTTCTCCAGAATAAAGCATTGAATTGTTAAGTGAAAGGTATCTTTACATCCAGCTGAACAAGCCCTACAAGGCACAGTGAATGTCCTGCCGACCGGCTCTGATTTTATAGTAGTAGAGCAGTAGTCCTCTAAGCAGGGTCCAGCAAAGTTCTGGCAAGTTCCCACTAACGGTAAAGGACTACTTCTATAGACTTTGGGAGAAAGATCGGTGATTTGTAAGATGAAGACATGTCTTTTAGCCTTCAGATTTTGCATCTTGTGATTAAGCAGGAGATGGATGCAAGTTAGGCTACATGCACACGACCGTTGTGCGTTTTGCGGTCTGCAAATCGCGGATCCGCAAAACACGGATGGCGTCCGTGCGCGTTCTGCAATTTGCAGAACGGCACGGACAGCCTTTAATATAACTGCCTATTTTTGTCCGCAAAGCGCGGACAAGAATAGGACATGTTATATTTTTTTTGCGGGGCCACGGAACGGAGCAACGGATGCGGACAGCACACGGAGCCTCTGTGGCTTGGATGCGGACCATAACAACGGCCGTGTGCATGAGGCCTTACTTAGAGAGAAAGCACCAATTCAACCAGCACAAAGTAGACACGAAAGCGAGAACATGCAAGTAACGAAGAGCAAAAGCAATAAAAAGAGTTTTCTCAAAGTAGCAAAAAGAGAACGTGAGTAGTCATTTAGGAAGGTTGCCCATTACCAGATCCATTCTACAGATGCCAACCAAAATATTTACTTGTGCCTGTCATCTGCAGAAATGGTAGGGCAATAAAAATGATCCATGGAAGCAGCTGTTAGAAAGTCTTCCAGTCACACACGCTGTTTGGTAGCTGCTAATAAATCTCCCTCTTCTATTTAGTCAGACTGAGTTTCGAGACCGTGGGAGCTTTTTCTCCTTCGCAACGAGCAGCGTTCTATTAGCATGCACTTTTCACCTGCAACAGAGAGAGTGACTATAAATTTCCCACAATTTATTTTATTTTTTTAATCTGCTATGCGAGCCCCAATAACAGCCCTAAAATGATAACAGAGAGTTCTGATTATACTTCAATAAAAAATGACTGTGCAAAAAGCAACAATCTGTAGTAAATCACGGTCATGTTAGTGCCTCTGACATTCAATCTGCAGGAAATAAAATCTTCCTTAAAGAAAAACTCCAGGCAAAACTGATGTATTGTGCAGAGCCTGAGGGGTGGAGCATGGTACAAGAATTCCAAGAATACCAAAGAGCGAGGTCATGCTGCCCCCCTGCACTAGGCACAACACGCTGTCATGCTGCCCCTCCCAGCACTTAGGCACAACACGCTGTCATGCTGCCCCTCCCAGCACTTAGGCACAACACGCTGTCATGCTGCCCCCCTGCACTAGGCACAACACGCTGTTATGCTGCCCCCCTGCACTAGGCACAACACATTGTCACGCTCCACCTCTGCTCTAGGCACAATGCACTGTTATAATACATCACTGAACTAAGCACAGCTTACTCATGCTACACCTCTGTTCTAGACACTTTCATGCTTCACCCCTACACTAGGCACAACACATCGCTATGCTCCACCCCTGCACTAGGCACAACACATCGCTATGCTCCACCTCTGCACTAGGCACAACACACCGCTATGCTCCACCCAGCACTAGGCACAACATACCGCTATAATCCACCCCTGCACTACGCACAACACCCCGCTATGCTCCACATCTGCACTAGGCACAACACATCGCTATGCTCCACCCCTGCACTAGGCACAACACACCGCTATGCTCCACCCCTGCACTAGGCACAACACACTGCTATGCTCCACCTCTGCACTAGGCACAACATACCGCTATGCTCCACCGCTGCACTAGGCACTACACACCACTATGCTCCACCCCTGCACTAGGCACAACACCCCGCTATGCTCCACATCTGCACTAGGCACAACACACTGCTATGCTCCACCCTTGCACTAGGCACAACACACCGCTATGCTCCACCCCTGCACTAGGCACAACACCCCGCTATGCTCCACCCCTGCACTAGGCACTACACACCACTATGCTCCACCCCTGCACTAGGCACTACACACCACTATGCTCCACCCCTGCACTAGGCACTACACATCGCTATGCTCCACCCCTGCACTAGGCACAACACACTGCTATGCTCCACATCTGCACTAGGCACAACACACTGCTATGCTCCACATCTGCACTAGGCACAACACACTGCTATACTTCACCCCTGCACTAGGCGCAACACACTGCTATGCTCCACCCCTGCACTAGGCGCAACACACCACTATGCTCCACCCCCGCTCTATGGACAGCACTCTGTCATGTTCCACCCTAGCACTAGGTGCAATTCATGGTCATGCTCCACCCATGCCCTAGCCACAGCACTCTGTATCAGTTTTTCCTGGCGTGTTACTTTAAGAACGCAGATTTATCTCAGAGGGCGCCTTAAATTATCTAAGATTTTGCTGTCAGCTCAGAGCTGGATTGCTAATAAGCTGCGTTAAGCAGAGCAACTCTCCACCTGCAAAAGCCTCAAAGGGAACCTGTTAAAAGCTCAACCTTCTGTTATCTCCCCTTATTAAGTTTCAGGGTTTGCTGTGTGAAAAGCTCAGAGGGGACGTCATGATATCTTTTAATAAAATGCAGCCAGGGTTTCTCACTGTCAGGCCTTGTTATAATATTCCTATAGATACTAATTAGCAACATAATATTTGCCTTGTCATAAAAGTGCCGCAGCCATGGCTGATTGTTACGGATGTTACAGGCTGAAGTAATCAAGCTCATTGGAGATGTCTGATGAAGTTTAACACTGATAAATGTAAGGTTATGCACATGGGAACGGCAAAATCCACGGCAAAACTCCACAGATAAAACATGGAAAAGGACTTTTAGATGACAGAAAACCTAACAGTGCAACCAGTGTCAGGCAGCTGCTGCCAAGGCTGAGAAGATCATGAGAAGCATCGAAAAGGGGCATGGATGTTGGAAACATCACTAGTCAGACCAGACATGGAGTGTCGTGGACAGCTTTGGACCAGCTTTAATGGGTTCAAAGACAGGCAACTAAAGTAATAACTGGAATGGGGGGACTACAGGTCCCAGAAAGGTTATCAAAATTAGGGTTATTCAGTTAAGAAAAAAGACGACTGAGGGGAGATCTAATGACTATGTATAAATATATCAGGGGTCAGTACAGAGATCTATCCCATCATCTATTTATCCCCAGGACTGTGACTGTGCGGAGGGGACATCCTCTGCGTCTGGAGGAAAGAAGGTTTGTACACAAACATAGAAGAGGATTCTTTACGGTAAGAGCAGTGAGACTATGGAGCTCTCTGCCCGAGGAGGTGGTGATGGTGAGTTCGCTAAAAGAGTTCAGAAGGGGACTGGATGTCAGCTCACCACAGTTAATTTCGTTTACCCGCTGCGTACTGTAATTCACGGTGCACGGAGAAACGCTATCTCGGCAATGGGAACTTCAGACAAGCTCCAGTACATGTGGAAAAAAACATATCCACAAAAGCAAAGTCTTTATTATCAATCCATATAAACATGAGACAGTCCACCGCCCAAAAATATCCCCTACACATTTCCAACCTATGTGCATGGTTCTTAGTCACAGCATAGCAGGGTTATGACTAAGAACCAGTGCACATAGGTTCGAAACGCGTAGGATATATTTTTTTACGTTTTTATGGATTGTTTATAAAACTTTGCTCTTAGTGTAATAATAGATTTCTGGAGAGGTCGTTGATCCAGGGAGTTATTCTAATTCCTGATTGGAGTCGGAGAGGATTTTTATCCCTAAGATGAGGAGTAGCGATGAGCGAATTGAAGCTGACGAAGTGGAATTCGATCCGAATTTCGGGAAAACTTTGATTCGCAACAAATGCGAATTTCCTCGCGCTTCGTGGTAACGAATCACAATTTTCGTAAAATGGCGGCTACACGTGTGAGAACTGAGGACATGGGGCAAGGAACTCTGGAAAGGCTGGATCACCCAGATCGACATGCCTGTCTGTAGCCAATCGGGAGCCAGCCAGCCCTGTGATGTCACAGCCCTATAAATACAGCAGCCATTTTAGATTCTGCCATTTTCCAGCGTTGAGTGCAGGGACAGATGTGTGAAGGTGCTAGGGACAGCAATAGGAAAAACCTCTATATAAAAAATAAAAAATTAAAGAAAGGATTTATAAGTGCAGGGAAAGGATAGGGAGGAATCATTTCACAGTATCTTAGTGCAGGGAGAGACGTCAGAAGGCGCTAGGGACAGTGCTAGAAAAGCGATTTACAAGTGCAGGGAAAGATTATTTGGGGATCCAAATAGCCATTAGACAGCTCTGTCATTCCAGCTTTTTGTTATTGGGCTGCAAGTGTTATGTTGGAAAGCCTTTAGTGGCTTATGTCTTAGTATCTTATTCAGTACGACAAGAAAAATATATTCGCATTTCACTTCTGCAGTTATTTCTGTTAAAAGCGTATAGGGGCGTATTACAGTACAACAAGAAAAATATATATGCACTGAACTGTTGCAGTTATTTCTGGTCAAAGCATATAGGGGCGTATTTCAGTCCAACAAAAAAATATAAGCTCAGTTCACGTCGGCGGTTATATGTATTGAAAGCATGGTTGGGAGTCAGCAGGGTGGCAGCAGTGGGAGGTCGGGACTCAGGAGCCAAACGTGCCCGGGGTAGAGCACCTGCTTCACAGCAGCCTACCTGCCCGGGAAGTAGTGGTGCAGGGGTTCACGGAAGTAGCGGCGGTAGCAGTCAGTCAGTGCTGAGGTTATATGTGTTATTTTATATTTCAGTACAAACAGAAAAATACATTCTCAGTTCACGTTGGCGGTTATATGTGTTGAAAGCTGGGAGTCAGCAGGGTGGCAGCAGTGGGAGGTCAGAAGCTAAATGTGCCCGGGGTAGAGCACCTGCTTTGCAGCAGCCTACCTAACCGGGAAGTAGCAGGTGTTCATGGAAGTAGCGGCGGTAACAATCAGTCAGTGCGGCGGTTATATGTGGTAAAATCTTTATTGAAGTATTTTGGTCGAAAACAACATTTATTCAGCGGTCAGTGCTGCGGTTATATGCGGTAAAATCTCCATTATGTCTCCAAGATAAATCTGCAGCGTGGGGGCCCCGTATGGCTTTTACACACTTTAAAAATAATCCTTCAGCGGGGCGATTAGATGCCGGATGACCTGAACGCTCCATGACCTTCCCAGGAGCTGCTGTCGGGAGCAGCGGTTCATTTCTGAGACGTCCGTATATTGCAGGGGGAATCTGAAGACCCTCTCCATCTCCGTGCTCTGTTATATGTGGTGAAATCTTTATTTCGGTGGGAAAAAAAATTGTATTTAGCATTAAGCGCTGCACTTTAGAATTATTTTGGTGGAAATACAAATTTCCACCTCCTCCATTAACTTCCTCATTTCTTCATTAGCATCGGACACACTAACTTTACACACACACCCAGCTATATATATAAGTGGTGCAAGCACCACCTAGGGGCAAATAAAGGTAAATGATACTGCCAGCCTGTTGAAGGGAACTACAGCATGATACCACAAGACATTTGATATGACATTTAGCAAGAGTTTAAAGTGCCCACATATAGCACATAGTGGGACACTGCATCAAGATGAATCAGGCGTGGATAAGCCAGGATTTCCACCCACCAATGCCTGAGGCATCAGACTAGATCATCCATGGTGCCACATCAACACTTTGACAAAAGAGACCGGTTTCTTCTGGCTACCTGCCTCAGCTACTATTCTGATGCTGCCACCCGCCTGATGCCACATATCTGATGCCAAGTGCTCCTTCTTTCACCCACCACCTTCAGCTGGTACTTGTATTGCCACCCACCTCCCCACACTGTAATTGTGCAACTTGGTGGTCTCCTGATGCTGCTTCCACCTCACCACTATGTCATAGGGCCACTCTGTGGACTTCTCATGCTGTTCCCACCCTCCCTACTTCATGACTGGGCCACTATTTTGTCATTCGGCCTGGCTGACATCATCATTTATTTGACCCTTCTTCTGATTTGTCAGAAGGAAGGAAAAATGAGACGCACAGCGGATCCTGTCTGTGTAGCAGCTATAAGGCCTGTACGGTCCCATCAGAATTGGCTTGTGATTTGGTAGCCAAAAGCAGGAGTGGGTACAAAACACAGAAGACATGCAAATATTCCATTCACGTGTCATCTCTGTTTTGGATCCACTCCTGTTTTTTTGGCATTAGCAATACTGATGGATTACTGACCAAATGCTGACCGAGTGAAGGCGGATGCTCCACAGACAGGATCCGTTTTTTGGGGGTTATTGTTCTGACGGATCAGAGGAAAAGGGCAAAATAATCAGTGACGTCAACAGAAACTTACTGCTGACACCCTCTCCTCCCTGGGGGGGCCTCTACTTGTATAAGCATTTAATAGAACAGGTTCTATAGAAATCTATGTGGAATCAGCTGACGAGGAGTGCGCTTCTTCTTGGCGCTAACATTGACCTGTAAGGCTGAGTTCACACTTGAGTTATTTGGTCAGTTTTGGCCCCGTGACTGCCCAAATAAGTGAAGTGTGCAGTGATTCTAAGAGCGACGCCTGTCATCTGCATGTCATACCGACTCACAGTATTGTGTCACTACCACAGCAGACTCCCTATGTGTGTTACTGCAAGGCACAGTGTTCTACACCCCTATAAAGGCTGTCAGCAGCCAGGAAATAGCTGTTTTTAACATAATTTGCCGCTAATTTAACAAATTTTTCGCGAACAGTTCGGCGAACTTTTGAAAAATTCGCTCATCTCTAATGAGGAGCATTGGCTTCTACCTCATGAGGGTTCTTTACTTCCTCTAGATCGACAATGCAGGATAACAGGCTGAACCGGATGGACGGATGTCACTCATCTTGGACGGATGTCTCTCATCTGCCTTATAAACTATGACGCGATTTAGAAATCTGCAGGCTTAGAATTGTCGATGAGTTCGGGATAAATCCTACAGGAAACATTCATCACCAGCTCTGTGTTTGTAGGCAATTTTGTGAATGTTAAAGACATTGTCCAATGTTAGAATTATGGTTCCAATTTATTTTATTTTTTCAGAAGCAGTGCAGCCCTTGTCCATGGGTAGTGACTAGCATTTCAGATCAGAACCATTGACTTGTACGCACGACCAGACCCGTAGAAAAGTGTGGCACTGGACCCTGGACACATCTGTAGGACAATTTTCTTAGTGCCAAAGTTGGGTGGATCGGCCTCGGGACCTTAATTCAACTTAAAGGGGTTGCTGACCTTTTTCGTACTGGCTATCTATCCTTTGGATAGGTCATCAGCATCTGATTGGTGGGGGTCCGACACCCGAGACCCTTGCCGATCAGCTGTTTGAGAAGGCAGCGGCACTCGCATTAGTTGTGATGTCACTGGCCTGTGGGGAGCAGCAACAAGGTTGCAGCGCTTCTGCGAATGCTGCTACAGCTGATTGTCGGGAGTCCCGAATGTCAGATGCCCACCGATCAGATATGGATTATCAACCCAGAGGATAGATCATCACTAAGAAAAAGGCAGATAACCCCTTTAATTATGCATAATTCCCCTGTAGAAGAATGTTTCCAATATAATTACTACCTTGAAGTTGCGTGGACCGGTCGCATGACGCCCCTCTTCTGAAAATCCATCTTCCATCAACATCATGTCCTTCACCAGGTCTCTGATGTAGGCTATGGATGGGACGTCACTTCCTTTGTGAATGGGGCCTCTGGCGCAAGCACAACCTTCTGAATCCACCTCATTTGCGCGTGCGCCAGGGAGAGGAATAGTTCCCACCCCATTCACAAAGGACGTCCCATCCACAGACCAGGACGGAAACCTAACAAAGGACATAATGTCAGAGGAAGCAGAATTTTCCGAAGAGGAGCATCACGTAACCGGGCTCACGAGTGACCGATATACGCAATGGTGAGTTTATTGGAATCGTTCTTCTACAGAGGAATTAGATGTAATTAAGGTGAGTCTGAAGGTCCCGGAAAACGCCTTTGGACTGCTATAATGATCCATTCAGATGTAGCATTCATTTCTTTTGTGTTGTGGATGACTATTTAGCCTCATATCTCTAATATGCTTCATGCTGAGATGACTGCGCTTTCTTCTGATGCTCTGGGAAATCGATGGCAAGTTGTCTCGCACATTCGTCAACCCAACCCCTTCACACCTGTTTGACTATTGGAATTGGTAAAATATTGATTTTGCCTTTGTACAGTTTTCTATGCCGTGTTGAGATGAGTATTGCCGTTAAGCCCGCATGAGCTACAGATTTCGTTCAATGGAAAAGGCTGGTTTCGGCTATTTCTGACAACCGGCGGCTCTTTCTTTCTAACTAGGTAGTATTCTTCCATCTGCAATTTCTGCAAGTCTCGGAGACTAGTGTATGCGCAGGGTGTCACGTCAGACGGCCCCTTATCAGTAGCATTTTTCTGGATCGAGGTGGTGGAGTTCTAAAGGGTTGTCCAAGATCTTGATATTGATGGTGTATCCTCAGAATAGGCCATCAATATTTGATCGGGTTTGGTCCGAAACCCAGCACCCCTGTCAATCAGCTGTTTCAGGGCAGCTCTGGCGCTGGGACTACACAGCTCCATCCATTGTGTAGTGGACAGATACCAGTCACTTTACTGGGAGCAGTGCTGCAGTAACCAGCTCCATCCACTACATAAAGGATGGAGCTTCTGTAGTTCAGGTGCCAGATACACCCGGAAAAAGCTGATCGAGGGGAGGGTGCCGATTGTAGGACCGCCTCTGATCAGATATTGATGAACTGTTGACATTTTTTAAAAATTTGCAACAAATGGATGAGATTTTTAAAAATCGTATGCACTTTGCCTGTACTATAAACATTGTAGATTTTCTGCTTGCAATTCCTCAATGGAAAATCTGCAGAATAACCACTAGTGATGAGCAAAGTTTACAAAAATTCAATTCGGCTGCTTCACCGAATTTAACAAATTTGCTTTGTGACAAATTACCTCACCACAAAGCACATTTCTTTATAAGTAGCGGGCGCAATGACGGAGAATGGTGATTGCGCCCCCCCTGTCATTGAACCCCTCAGACTCCGCGTTCACCGTTGATGGCGAAATCTGAGAATAATAGTGTGGGCTTTCTGGGGTTAAACCATTGAAAAAATGCTCACCATTTGAGCACAAAAGAGGCCGCTGCCGCCATCTTGATTGAAGATCCAGCTCAAGATCTTGCGAGATGCGTGATAACGTCATCGCACTGACCGGCGTGGTGACGTCATACGTCACAGCGCACAAGATTTCACGCGGGATCTTCAAGCAAGATGGTCGCCGCCGCCTCTTCCCGCTCAAATGGATGAGGGGAGTATGTTTTTTTTTTTTACCACCATTTCAGGGAAAATTGATTCGTTACCACGAAGCACGAGGAAATTTAGCTTTGCGGCAAATCGAATTTTCCCTGAAATTTGGATCGATACTTCGATTCCCTCAACCTTACTAACCACCGTAGGTGAATATACCCTAAGAACAGGAAGATTCCTTAAAGGGATTCTCTCATCAAGATTTTCGATATGGAGCTGTTCATATCATCCTCTCAGTCTCCATTATCTAATTAAAAATATACTAGTTTTACCAACACCTGTCCTTTCATTTTGGATAAAAAGCGGTTTTATTAATATGCTAATTACCTTACTAGCGTGCCCAAGGGGCTGTCCCTCCGGCCGTTTGTGCCCAGCCGCGCCCCTTATCTCGTAGCCCAGCGCCGCCCCACTGCTAATTATGCACTCCTCTCATCGCCGATGGTGCGCCGTAATCTCGCGCATGCGCCCTAAATCCATCTACTGGTCAGCGCACGCGCGGTGTCGTGGCAGAAGCCTCAGCGACCGAAGCGCGCATGCACCAGCTGTCTGCGCACTTTGCCCGCGGGCGTTGACCAGTGGATTTAGGGCGCATGCGTGAGATTACGGCGCACCGTCGGTGATGAGAGGAGTGCATAATTAGCAGTGGGGACGGCGATGGGCTACGAGATAAGGGGCGCGGCTGGGCACAAACGGCCGGAGGGACAGCCCCTTGGGCACGCTAGTAAGGTAATTAGCATATTAATAAAACCAATTTTTATCCAAAATGAAAGGACAGGTGGGGGTAAAACTAGTATATATTTAATTAGATAATGGAGACTGAGAGGATGATATGAACAGCTCCATATCGAAAATCTTGATGACAGAATCCCTTTAAGACGACCATACAAGTGTTGGCTTATTCAGTGCACGGCTATCTCTCCATACACATGCATGCTCGGCTTGGCTGAGCATGTATGTATGTGAAGGGGGGCGGGGAGAAAGCCTCTGCCAGACAAAAGGAACAGAAGGATTGGGCATGTTGAAATCCAAGATGGTAGAGAGTTGGGAGACCCCCATACACATCAGATGGTCGTCCAATCCTGCCAAAATCGGCAGGTTCAGCCGACATACGGCACATCTAATGTGTATGGCGGATCTGCACCTCCAAACTGATTGGTAATGGGATGCAACTGTGCAAAAACTGTTGATTAGCTGCCAAGAAAATTCCCATAAAAATTAGCACAATGGGCTGATATCTTTCCCTTCAAGGGGATCATTTCTTAAAGGAATTGCTCTCTGCTCTGTGTGCAAATTTTTTTTATTCAGACTGCAATTTATTTTTTTTTAAAGAAAAAATATCCTTCGTACAAAAAGTACAGGCTGTTCCCCTGATTGATGTTATCTCCCTTAATGCATTCACGGGAAAGGTCGTCCGGTTATGACATTTTCTACACTCGGAGATTCCGCGGGGATCAAGCGGCTCCATCTACTTACACCTCCGACAACACGCAGCATTTTTAATCCGCCCGTCATGCCACTTATTGAATATTTGGAATCGGAAGCCCTCATGTGTTCAGAATAATAAGTTTAGGCAGTCGCCCTCCGCCATGTCAGGAAGCGCCAAGTCTCAGCGGCGTCTGGTGACTTAGTCACTCATTTTCAGATTAACGCTACTGGGTTGAATGGTGCAGGATTTATGATATTACGCTTGCTGCGGTCGTATAAATGGGAACAGTCTTGCAGTATAATCATTGCGGAGGCAGATGTACATGGAGACTGAGTCCAAGAGCGGAGGAGAAAGCCAGAGAAATCTCTGCAACAACCTGGAGTAAAATCACCCAAAAGTACAGCAAAAAACGGTCTCTCGGAGGAGTGGCCCCCGCAGAAGAGGTCAAAATACGTAGACAAGTATACGGGGTCCATGGGGTGGTTTTCATCAAAAGGTGTTTTCGGACAGGATTCATTGTATACAGAGAATACACCTAAAAAAATGAAAATCAGACATGATATAGGATATAACAAGTATCATTTCTCATAGGTGTGTCCTTTTTGATGCAGCTGTTTACCTATCACAGCTCAGGGGGACATGTCCTTTCTGCTGCAGCCCTCTCCCTGTCACAGCTCAGAGTGTGTGTTCTTTCTCTGGCGGTGTGCCTGTTCTGCTGCAGCTCTCTCTTTCTGTCACAGCTAAGGGGACATGTCCTTACTCTTGAAGGCCTCTCCCTGTCACAGCTCAGGGGATATATTCTTTCTCAGGGGACATGTCCTTTCTGCTGCAGCTCTCTCCCTATCACAACTCAGGGAGCATGTCCTTTCTGCTGTAGCCCTCTCAATATCACAACTCAGGGAGTGTGTCCTTTTTGCTCTAGCTCCCTTAATATCAGGGGAGTGTGTCCTTTTTGGTCTAGCTCTCTTACTATCAGCTCTTAGGGGAGTGTCCTTTCTGCTGCAGCTCTCTCCCTGTAGCTGTCACAGCACAGCAAATAGGGCTGGTGACAGTTGAAGTATGGAACTAACCATGTGCAACCACCTCATCGATGTTACTGAGGTGGACGGAGAAATAAGAAAAAGAACAAACAGCAGGTGGCGCTATACAGATACATTTTATTCAATAACTAGGTGGCTATACTACATTTTTAAATACATGCAATTACAAAAGTATTTAGATCCAGGGGCTGGATCAGGACAGATTCCCTTTAATAACCGCTCGGTATTTAACCCTTATATAGGCAGATATGGTTCTGGCGGTGTCCCTGCTGTGTACAAAACACAAAATCAGGATGAGCACAAAAAACAAAAGCCACATCACAAGCTGCTGTAAAATAATGAAAAATGCAATTGACTTGAGAGTGGCTCGGCTAGGACAGACACAACGGGGAGATGATGGATTCTGCTCAGAACGTTTGTCACAATGTTGGCTGTGAGAAAGAATGTGTGTTATTAAAAGGCTGATTTATGGCCGGTTTTTAGTGTTTGCGTGAAGGCGGCTTTTTTTTTTTTTTTTGTCTCCTGACTGAATGTATATTCTTCTGCCTTCTGGCAATAGTTTTGAATGTGATTCATACTGCTGCTCTCTGGTCTCTCAGATTCTGCCTTGAAGTTAAAACTGCAGAGAAATTAGGAACTAAATGTTATAGAGATGAAAGGAAGGAGCCATTCGGTAGCCTTTGGGGGGGCAGATTGAGCACTAAAAATGTGCATAAAAAGTGCATTGTGGGGGAGCGCGCCAACTGGTCTGAGAACGCGCTTCGTTTTGCGCACCCATCATGTGTTTGGAAGGTGAACGGTTTTGCTTGGTTTCAGTGCAAATGCTCTTCTTGGACCGATCAGTGAGGTCATGATATGTAAAACTAACATAGGTTTTAAAGTGCTTACATCATAGTAACATAGTAACATAAGTTAGTAACGTAGTAACATGCAGTAGTTACATAGTAACGTACAATAGTAACATAGTAACATACAGTAGTAACATAGTAACATGCAGTAGTAACATAATAACATAGTAACATACAATAGCAACATAGTAACATGTAGTAGTAACATAACAACATAGTAACATACAGTAGTAATATAGTAACATATTAACATGCAGTAGTAATATAGTAACATACAGTATAAACATAGCAACATGCAGTAGTAACATAATAACATAGTAACATACAGTAGTAATATAGTACCATACAATAGTAACATATTAACATGCAGTAGTAACATAGTAACATGCAGTAGCAACATGGTAACATACAATAGTAACATCGTAACATGCAGTAGTAACATAGTAACATACAATAGTAACATAGTAACATACAGTATTAACATAGTAACATGCAGTAGTAGCATAACAACATAGTAACATACAGTAGTAACATAGAAACATGCAGTAGTAACATAGTAACATACAATAGTAACATAGTTACATAAAGTATTAACATAGTAACATGCAGTAGTAACATAACAACATAGTAACATACAGTAGTAACATATTAACATAGTAACATACAGTAGTAACATAGTAACATACAATAGTAACATAGTTACATAAAGTATTAACATAGTAACATGCAGTAGTAACATAACAACATAGTAACATACAATAGTAACATATTAACATAGTAACATACAGTAGTAACATAGTAACATACAATAGTAACATAGTTACATAAAGTATTAACATAGTAACATGCAGTAGTAACATAACAACATAGTAACATACAATAGTAACATATTAACATAGTAACATACAGTAGTAATATAGTAACATACAGTAGTAACATAGTAACATGCAGTAGTAACATAATAACATAGTAACATACAATAGTAACATAGTAACATGCAGTAGTAACATAATAACATAGTAACATACAATAGTAACATAGTAACATGCAGTAGTAACTTAATAACATAGTAACATGCAGTAGTAACATAGTAACATGCAGTAGTAACATAATAACATAGTAACATACAGTAGTAACATAATAACATAGAGTAGTAATATAGTAACATACAGTAGTAACATAGTAACATGCAGTAGTAACATAATAACATAGTAACATACAATAGTAACATAGTAACATGCAGTAGTAACATAATAACATAGTAACATACAATAGTAACATAGTAACATGCAGTAGTAACTTAATAACATAGTAACATGCAGTAGTAACATAGTAACATGCAGTAGTAACATAATAACATAGTAACATACAGTAGTAACATAATAACATAGGGTAGTAACGCGCCCATCCAGCTCAGCCGTTTTCCTGCAGTTAGCATAGGATACAGTATATTTACTTTTCCAACCATCACTTTATTGCATCGAAAATAGTAAAAATAGCTATTTTATTTAGAAATCTCTTACCATATTTATGTCTCCAGCTCCTATGCAGACATGTGTGTCTCCATGGTGACAGGCAGTGTTGAGCGAATCAAAGTCCACAAAGTGGATTCGATCTGGATTTCAGGGAAAATAAAATTTGCTGCGAAGCAGAATTTCCTCGTGCTTCATGGTAGGGAATCGATTTTCCCTGAAATGATGTAAAAAAAACAAAGAAAATCATACTTAACTCATCCATTCGTTTGCGGCCGCCGCCATCTTGATTGAAGATCTGGCACGAAAACCCGTGCGCGGTAACGTACAGTATGAAGTCACCACGCCGGCAGACACGATGACGTCATCTTGGGCCGTGCGAGATTTCAACCACGAGCAATTTCTACCTGAAGTTTGTAGGATTTCCTCCTTATAAACAATGTATTGGGGAAAGTTCCAGTGCTGTATCTAAGTCTACATGCTGTGGCCTGCTGGGGACATAAACAGGAGCAGACCGGGAACTTAAAGTGGCCATGGGAAGCAACCTAACATGGTCCCATGTTGGAGGGGGGTCCAACTGGACAGCAGGCAGAGGCAACATAAGTAGGCAGGGATAACAGAAGGAGGCAGGGCCAGCAACAGCTCAAAATACCACCCCAGCAGAACCAAATACCACAGCGAAGCACAAAATACTGCTGCCCGCTGCAGTATTGGACTATTCAGTTAACTTCAGGACAACTATACGTTCTAATTCAGGAAGGTTCCTGCAGTCGTTGACCAGGTGCATAAGTACCTGATACTCCTAGCATTAATTAATGCTGAGAGAATCAGATTGTTATGTACCTGGCCATCTGGTTTTATAGACCTTATGGCCAGGGGTGGACTGGCCATAGATCCTACAAGGAATTTCCTGGTGGGCCAAAGTCCAGGGGTTTGCCTGTGCCCTCTTCATGGGTGGACCTCTGAACGTTGGCCCACTGGGAAATTTCTCTGTAGGGTCTATGGCCAGTCTGCCTCTGGACATAACGTCTATAAAACCGGATGGCCAGGTACATAGCAATCTGATGCTTTCAGCATTAATCAATGCTAGGAGTATCAGGTACTTATGCACCTGGTCAACAACTGCAGGAACCTTGCATAACACTTGGTTAATTATGAAAAACAATAACTATGGCAGGGATGGACTGAGAGTCATCGGGCCCTGTGCTTTAAAGCGACCTGTCACCAGGTTTTCCACTTACAAACCAGTATATATTTATACTGTATCTATTAATCCATACTAGCGATGCCTTAAAGGGGTTGTCCTAGATTAGAAAAACATGGCTGCTTTCTTCCAGAAATATCTCCACATCTGTCCACAGGCTGTGTGGCATCACATTCACTAACTTCTACTTAGCTGAGCTGCACAGGCACAACCTATGGACAGGTGTGGGACTGTTTCTGGAAGAAGGCAGCCATATTTTTCTAATCCAGGAAACCCTTTTATAATCTGACATATGAACTTCTACACTGTATGTTCACAGGACACTTCTGGACCTTCCAAGTGTCCGTAGAATTGTCCCTAAGCCAGCTCCTTGGTTGCTGTGGATGGTGTCTCCAACGTTATCCGTAATGCTGCATGCGCATTGGGTTTTCCCTTTTGTTGGGCAAGGAATCATCATCGTTCTGTTCATGCACTGGTCCCTGTTTCAATTTTGGCACATACACAGAATGACAATGATGATGCCTTTGCCCATAGAAGAGAAAACCCACTCTTCATGCATCAGTTCTGTGCTGGCTGGCATTTTTCATAGCAGTCAAGGGAACAGGAGCGGGCTTAGGGATGAGTCTACTAGGAAGATCCAGATACACCCAGCGTTGGACTGGCCCACCAGAGAACCAGAGGATCCCCTGTTGGGCCCAGACTCCGATGCCATGGTGGGCTCCAAAGGTCCAGGAGAAATAAAAATCAGTTAGAGCTACCTTTGGAACCAATCACTCGGCATTATCTAAACAGGTTCAAAATCCTGTGCTTATTCATTTCTCACCATATCTTTATAGATTGGAGTTCCGTGTTTTCTGATGCAGAGCTCCAAATCTCTCATATAGACATGCTGGCAGCTACCTGTCATTGAAGAGTATGCAGTTAGCTCCTAAGCTCCCTCTAGTGGCTGCAGGCAGCCAGTATGTTATCTTTTAAATCTATATGTATGTGGGGAATTTAATGCCATGAGAATAAGAATTTTCCTTTATAAATCATCTTGAAATCAAAAATTTGCAGGTTGCTAACCAATTCTATTTCTTGTCTACCATTATCTCAATGCTGTGAAATTCAAATAACACCTTCTGCATGGCTAAAATAAGGTAATCCAGGTTTATATCATCGCATTCAACGTCTATATTTGTCCTTAGCTTTTTATTTTAGCGAGTTGCCTACCACCGTCGCTCTCGGAACACTTGCAATTAAGCTCTCAGGAAAAATAGAGATCTCTTTGTTGGTCCTTGCGAGCAGCGAGGCTCTTGGAGATTTAGATGATGTAATATTCATTTCTTTTTTTTTTTTTCAATTGCCATCACAGTGGTGTGAAATCGAAATGCTGTGGGTAACGATTCTCAAGTGAGATGGATCACCAAGAAAGTTTTAACTATTCTTATAATGTTTAAAGTAAACTCCAAGAGTCAAGTCTCCGCTGAGACGTGACATTTCCAAGTCAGAGGCTTTTTCCGCATTGGGAAGCTTATTAGATATGCTTCAATGACTTCAAACTACATTGATCAGACTGTCTTATAAGGCAGTTCACTGTGCGGCTTCCAGCAAATATTGTTTTACAACAACCTTGTACAGTAAGTCTCTAGAGCAGAAGTAAACAAGAACATAACAGTGCGGAATAAGTAAGGAAGTTACAGGAGAGGAGAAGACGCTGTAGATGAGGGCATCGTTGTTATGGCTTCTTCAGCTCTTAAAAAAATCAACTGCACCGCTTGGTAGGAAAATCCAACTGGCATGACATAAAGCTAAAGAGTTGTAATTTTTTATGGGTCCAAACAAGTAGAAAAAAATAAACATTAGCACAATATTAGGAAAGGTCAAAAACAATTTTAAGACATTGTTGGAGAACTGAAGATAACTTGTGGAGGACTATCAATAAGGCCCCCCTCTATAACCAGGAAGACAACTATTTCTTCCATTGACATCCTGAAGGTATATTGACATCCTGAAGGTATATTGACATCCTGAAGGTATATTTCTCAATGGTCTAACACTATTTGAGTCTATCAGAACAGCAATGGAAAAGGTCAACAGTAGTCTCAAGACTTCATTATAGAAATGGAGATGCCTTGAGAAAAACGATTCGAAAGGTCATTCTCGAAACCCAATAAGTCTAATTTGTCTTCCATATTCATTGGTTGAGTTGACATCCTGAAGGTCTCATACACCAAAGAAATCCCAAACCTGGTCTTATTTTGGTATTTCTCAATAGTCTAGCATGATATGAGTCCGATCACACCAGTAAAAAAAAATCAGGACAGCAGTGGAAAGTGTCAGTTACAAGATGTCATTAGAGAACACCGGAGATGTCTTGTGGAAGACTATCAATAAATGACCCGGAGACCAAAGACATCCAATGTTTCCTCCAAATTTAGAATTTATCAGAAACTTATCAGAAAATATCAGAAATTTATTAGAAACATTTAGTAGCCTCAAACGTTTATCAGAAACATTCACTAGCCTCAAACGTTATAAAGGTGCCAGACTAACTGCATTTTACTGAATGGTCTACAATTGTAAATTTTTAGTTGGCACTACCTTATGTGTTCTTGCCATTGCTGCCAATAAGGCTCTCTTCACATTAAATTTGAGCCTTCCATTAGAGGCAAACATCTAGAGGCTCCCCAGACCTACACTTTACCTCCGATGGAAAGTTCCAACACATAACACTGTATAAGCACATAGTTGCTCATAGGGTTGAATTGTTAAAATAAATGTGTTTGTTTTCTTACTTGATGCCTGTCACATTGTGATATGGGAGGGAACACCACACCGACAACAGGAGGGAAGGGAAAAGGAACTAGGCCTCAAAGCTAGAGAAAGGGAAATGGTCACCAACTATGGAAACCCTAATCCTAGCCCTGACTCCTATCCATATGAACGGACCTTGAGGGTAGGAAAGTTCATACACTGTAACCTAAGACCCTGGAAACCATAGATAGCCCTGGAGTAGTGTCTGGGCTTGAGACGGCCTGTTCATTTCTAATATGAAAGAACCAGCATCTCCCTGAGGCCTAGTAACAAAAGACAGAGGGGAAACAAAACAATATGAAAAGGAAGTAACACTTAACTTCTGAAGTAAATGGACGAGCAGGAACTCAGAAGAGGACCACACACCAGCACTTCCAATACCAAACTGAAGTTATGAACCGCATAGCATGATGGGTGAAGCCAGACTAAATAGAGGAGTAGTAATGACCATTAAGCTACACCAGAGACAAGAGGTGTGGTCATACCAGCAACAACACTGAAAACAAGTGATACCAAGAAGCTGTCAGATCACATCACGTGCAGCCAGTCTCTTAGATCTTTTGACACCTGTCACGTTAGAGACCGTGACAATACCTCTGAATGGAGTTTTGAGGTCAGATTCCTTACAGTAAAAAAGTTATAACAAAGCATAATGGCCCAGTTGATTGGGGTCCTATGAATATGGTCACCATATGAGCCAGGAGTCTCATTCCTGCTAGTTCGGCTGATATAAGACAAAGCCAAAGTAGAAGTGACTTGAGTATCGATGGAAATAAAATGATTTTTGCCCTATGGAGATAGTTAAATTTTTTTGGTGTCAGTTTGAGGCATGGATTAAAGTATCCCTTGGAGTCAAACAGAAGAAGCCAAATTGACAGAGAAGACACTGTTGGAGAGACATGTGTTTTGGTAGATTAAAAATTATCACTTTTCAACCAGTGCTGATTATCTGATTTTTGTGAGTTCAATTGCCCATGTGTGTCTATAAATATAATACAATAATTGCTTTTTCTAAAGGCAGAACAATGTTTTTTTTTTGTCGTTTTATGGTGGATCTTTCTAGATAGACACCCTTGACATTGAGTAACGGTGAGAATACTTATAGCCATTCATGAATAACCTTGGACATCTGAAATAAATGCCAATCCATTTAGTTACTCACGGTTGTTCTACTTCTTGCTACAGAATCAATTAATTCAGAACAAAGGATTGTTTGCTCTTTAATTCCAGATCAAACAGATAATTTACTTAGTATAATATCTCTTCCGAAGCAGCACTTCACCTACTGACAGAGCTAAGTGGTGTAACTCTGTGTAGGTCTATTTAGGTCCATCCAATACCGAAAGGCTTTATTGACTATGTGTCAGGGTTGTGTGTTTGCTGATGTATTGTGATGTGTTCTACATTAAACATATTGAGGTTGTGCAGCCTCCGGATCATTGGCAACCATTGATTGATCGATTTATTTGACATAACTCAAGTTCTTCTCCTCAACTCCCCCAACGCAAGTAGTTTTAAGCTTGAACACACTCAATGTCTACTCAATCTTATTGGTGTCCTTATCTCCTGCTGTTTCAATTCACAGCAAGTGCTTAAAAAGTTAGTGTTCTGGTAACAGAAAATTACACTCAAATAATCTATAAAAGTTCCTCTAGCATAGGATTCCTTCCAGCTGTGAAATCCCTATTCCTTCCACGAAATGACTTCCCTCAGTAGTGCTCTCAAAGACCAGGGATGTACTGTGTTCTTGGTGTTCACATTACAAATGAAATCTGTTCGGTTTGGACGTCAGATGTAATTGCATTGAGTTTCTCCTATAGGTTTGCTGGCCAGTTCAAGGTTAGTGGTCTTTGTCTAAGGAAAAAATAAGAGGGAAAATACAGTCATCAAACCTAAATGTATGAATGTGGCCACCTTAAAGGCTATGAACACCTTCAAAGCAACTTTATTTTTATGATTGCATTTTACTCATTTTGGGCTAAAAATCTTTTTTTTTAAATGTGTCTTTACAAAAAAGAAAAAATTCAGCAGTCACTTTGTGCGTCCAGTCATGTTGCTGTTCTGTCGGCTCTGACTCCTGACACTCATTATAGGTAAATTCTTCTCAAACTGATAAGAATATGGCTTAAATACATGTTTAGGAGCTGTAAGGAATTTAGGGGCTAAACATGAGTCTGCCATCAGAGCAGCAACATGACGGGACTACAAAGTGACAGGTAGGCTGAAATTTAACCCTATAGGACAAAAACTGTTGAAAATAAAAAAAAAAGACCAGTTGAAAAAATAATTTTAGCCTAAAATGAGTAAGATGCAATTGTTTAAAAAAAAAAGGTGTACAGCTTTTACATAGCCTTTAAGTTTCTGCAGATTTTGTTAAAGGGCATCTGTCAGCAGTTTTGTACCTATGACACTGGCTTATCTGTTACATGTGCGCTTGGCAGCTGAAGACATCTGTGTTGGTCCCATGTTCATATGTCCCCACATTGCCGAGAAAAATTAAAGTTTTATTATATGCAAAAAAAAGCCTCGAGGAGCAACGGGGGCGTCACAGTTACTCCTAGAGGCTCAGCTGACTCTGCAACTGCTGCTCCCTCTGTACTTTGAGTGACAGACGTGATCATGTTTACACTGTGAATCAAAGTGCAGAAGGTGCAGCAGTTGCAGAGAGAGCAGAGCCTCTAGGAGTAATGGCAACGCCCCCGTTGCTCCTAGAGGCTTGCATATATTAGAACTACATTTTTCTCAGCTATGCGGGCACATATAGACATGGGACCAACACAGATGTCTTCAGACGCCAAGTGCACATGTAACAGGTCAGTCAGTGTCATAGGTACAAATCTGCTGACAAATGCCCTTTAAGGATTCAAATTTTTGAAGATTAATATTACATTATTGCAACATGCTGGCAGAAGCCTTGGAAGTCTGCAGTTGACATCACAACCATCAGGTGACCACGTAAAGAGACACATTTAGCATAAACATCTCCTGACATGAAGTCATGTTTTCAAGCTCATCTTTTCATCTTGAGGAAAGGTAAATATGGACACATGTGTTGTTTCTTGGTTCCAGGCTGTTGGTGGACCTGTTCGACCATTTCATTCTGATCATCATTTGATATGGTTACAATTCTTTATTTTGGATCATTCCTACTAGAAGGATTCCTGAAAATGAGCAAATCACCTAAGTGTCCCTCCAGCAATCAGCATTAATCTATTGGGCAGTAAGTGTTCAATTTCCCTGCAGTGCCTCCACAGGAGAAGCGAAACATTGCACAGTTTCCATCTAGATCAGCAGGTTGTTTATGCAATGCAGAAGAATACAGAACCTAGAGAGCAAGAGATGTTGGAGTAGCTTGAACCAGGAGGAGTAGCTTGAACCAGAGGAGCACCCTCCTCCCTTGTAGGGTATGTGAAAATGGGTTTGATGATTTGGAGAACCTCTTTAAAAATACATCCTAATGATGATTCATTCTTCCAGATCTGCTCCAAACATGGTCTTCTGCTGGATCTTTTTTGTATTGGAGCCCATTGTTGTGTCACACCTTGGACCCTCTACTAGAACTTTGAAATTCAAAGCCAAGTCTTTCATGCAAAAGTTTTTGATAGCATGTATACAATATAACGTATTCACAACCTTTGGGCAGGTTTCCATGTTGTATACTGTGTAGCAATGATAAGGATCACACACATTTGGTTTCAGAATAGACTCAGATTGAGAAATAATAGAAAAATTGTATTGGAGATAGTCAACATTTTTGCATTTCCAGATGTGGACTGTCTACAATCCGAACTAAATGCATCATGATTATAAAATACTAAATACCGGAAGGCAGTTCACCCCTTTGAAGTCAGTAGGTT